>NW_019101247.1:143742-291173 GCF_001856785.1 Myzus persicae | reverse complement strand
ACACACACACACTATATAATATTATACATGTGTAGGAACCTGCAGCAGCCATTATGTTATATTATATTATGTTACAATATTTTAGAAGCGTGTAGTACGCGTCTTCATAATATAATAATGCATACTATACATCTTGTATTCACCACCACCATGACCACGACCACCACCTGTATGACATGCATCCCGGCGATGTAAAGAATTTCTGAAAACTCTCCTTAAAAGATCCGTTACGCGCGGGTCGTATTGAATTTGCATTCCAATATCTAACCACCCCCGACCACAACCCAACAGTTCCCGCGTCATTACACGTCGTTGAACTATTTATTTTTATCTGCGATTCTAGGTCGAATGCCACCCGTCGGCTTTTAGGGATGAACAATCGATACCTGTTGTAGAATGTGCGCATAATTCCCGCCCATAATAGGTACATATTATTATTATTATTATTATTATTATTATTATTATTATATTATGATCGTGCGGGGTTATATATTTTCTATATACTGTGCGTTAAACTTCTTTTTTTGAAATAAAGGGGACAAAAAAAGATTATCACCCATCACGGTTGACTGTGACGGTTGTTCGTCTGTCACGACACTATGGTTTCTATATGGCAGTAATAATAAATAATAATCTTTGTATAATAATAATAAATGAATATCAATTGAAAATTTTATTTTTTTATCTTATTCCAATAAAATAAAATATTATTATCCCACTTTGATGCTAACTTTGACGGGCAATAATATCTTTTATTCGTACTCTCTGCAAAGAAGTTTCACCGTATCCACGCTATTCGCAGTACGTACATTTTTTTTTTAAATTCCAGTAACACATTAATTCATGAGAAATCTTTTATTAAATGTTCAGGCTTTAAGCGTCGAAATTAAACATCTTTTGAGTTTTGATATTGAAAACGTATTTGTACTTCTTACCTATAAATTATATAACACATAATATTATTTACTTTAGAGTTTAGACTGTACTAATAACTTTTTTTACATTATTGATAGGTAGAAGCGTTCTGTGTTTTCGCATAATATAAAAAATTCGATTTTTTTTAAGACTAAGTTTAATAAGTACATATTTTGTAGTAACGAGGATGTAAATGAAACCAAACGAGTGATTCAAACTTGTTTTCGAAATTCATATCGCTTAATTAAATAAATCAGTATTCAGTAGGTTGGAGTGAAAATATCTGTTTTTAGGGCGAATAGTTTTATTTTAAATACCTCAGTCTGCAGTGTGCAACCAAATGATTTCTGTAAAAAAAAAAAAAATGTATATTACACAGCACAGTCATCGTGTGTGTTCAGCTGCAGAATTTAACACGACGTTTACGAATAACAACGATGTGTTACGCGTCTTTCGATTATGATTTACAGAATTATCATAAATGCGGTTGACCGTTACCCGTTTTGTTTCTTTCTTATTCGAAAAGACATATATATTTTTTTTTTAATGATCATACGATGACACGTTGTGCCTGTCTCGTTAGCAGCTTCGGGTGTGCCAGCCGGCTGCAGTTTGAGCAACAGAGTAAAAGTACTATTATTATTATTCGATATTTTCGGTCGCGTATATGACATATAATATAGGTTTCGGAAGTTGCATTTGCATGTTTTTTTTTGGACTGTTAGATTTATTGCTAAGTGAGCTAGAAATTCATTCTAAGACACTGCGAAAAACAAATCAAAAGTTTATAGTGCATATTTTTGCATATTTAATGATTTTTAGAGTTTAGAGCATAATTCTTAATTTTACATTTTTTTAGAGTATATTTTGTAAATTATAATATATGAAGATTCGTAAATAAAAAAAAATAGATTCATATTGATAGAATTTATTAGGTATTCTTGTATCGTATTTTTTAAATTTCCATTTGGCATTAAAAACAATGTTTTTCCTCTATTGGTTAATATAATGTATAAATATTTATAAATCATAACTACAGCCTGCTTTATATAAAATATGATATGATATAAATATTAAATAAATATAAAATAGAAACAGCTGCAATTGAAATACAATGATTTCCTATAAATACTTTCCTAGGGAAATAATTCAATGATTATTGTTGATGGGCTGATGGCATTAATAGACTTACTGCCGAAATAGTGTTGTCAGTTCCGACTTATACGTATTTATTTTATCCAAGGAACATTTTGGAGGCATTTTTATATAATTTTTTTGTTGTTTAAATTATGATCAAAAATTAAAAATCAAAATTAGTTTTAACACTTTGTTTTTTCCCATATTTATAATTTTATAAAATATTTCTGCAAATGAAAATTTTGTGTAAAAAAATAAAATACAAGTGCACATTTTTAGAGCAAATTTGTACTTTTTTTAAGCGCATAAGAGCATGCATATTTAGTACTTTTTAAGTGCATTGAGTTCCGAGCCCTACATGTAAACATTAAACACACTGCACAGGAGAAATAAAGCTTAATCTTTTGTGAATTATTAGCGATTTAAATTTAAATTCCTATACAATTATTTATTTATTACGAAAATTGATGTCTTATTTTATTTTCATACCAACAAACCAAATAAGTAGACGCGTATCCTAGCGTGGGGAGTGCCCACGTGAACACAACTCTGATATTTCAGCGTACCGTAAATGTAAAATAATACATCCGTTTTAGCTTCTTGTCGAAGATTAAAAGATATTGATTTTATGTCTGGTTTTATTGTTTCGTTTAACGTACTCGCAGCGTCCCTGTATACATATAATAATATACACTTTCCACAGATAATATCTTAACGGATCCATCTGATTTTTCCGGTCGGGTTTGTTCGGTGAAAAAATTAAAAAAACACCAAACCCATCTGTTCGTAAATTATAATAATATACTACGATCGCCGTAATGGTTTTCTCCGTAATAGTTTGACACCAGATGTACGTGTATGACATAAACAAAACAAAACGCATTTGCATATAACTACCTCATCGATTATTCAATTACTTCATCTGAAACAGAGATCGATGAATTTGTACTCTATTTTTTAGTCTAATAATATGGTTTCCAATCACTATAATATTTACATTGTATACCTACATTTTGTCAAAAAGTTAACCCCGCGGAGCAGCCTATGGCTAATAAATATATAAAAATTCGATTTTTTTTCAGCGAAGCTCAATAAGAAAATTCCGATTAAATTCAATTTACAAATATAAATATTAAATACATAATAATATTATGCGTAAAATTTAATTTTTGAAATATTCGAAATAATTATTGTTATAAGTATTTGATTTTGAGAGGGTAAAATGTTTACAACTTGCAAGACTTATACATACCTGCAATAGCCAATAATCAATATGACATGTGTGTAAACAATTAAAAACAATCGCATATTTTGTATAAACCAATTCTCTTTAGTAATGAAGCTTTACGATAACCCGTATTTATAATACACAGAGGTTTTCGTGCAATTTAAAATCAATTTCCTTTTTTTCCAAAAAAAAATGTATATGAACCGACAATGTTTCATTCCCCAGGGGTTACGGCTTACATTCGTTTGGTAAATGTACGAAGAATTACGTACTTGGAGTGCATAGTTGTAGAGCCCCAAAGAGTAATACACTTAGGTCATCGAAATCCTGGCCCTGCTGATTATCTTATTCATGATCATGCGCTTGCTACAAATACCTAGGCATTCGATTAAATCGCTAGGCACACCGCTTGTTATAATTTCACGATCAGTATAACCGACGGACGACCACCAAAAGAGGTTACTAAGTATATATATTTACATTTTTTATTAAATTCTACAACCTTCGGTATAAGCAATAATGATGACTATGATCACCTATCGATTTGACCGAATGATGCGTGTGAACGAGGCGCAATGTATACCGTCAACGTATTATCAACGTTTTAATCAAAGAATTATTTTAGACGATTTTACGGTACCCGTTTCCTGCGCATAACGACTTCCGATGATGATTCAATTCACCCAAAGTACCAAACACGTCAAGGCTCCAAACCAATATAAATGATATTGAACTGATAGGAACAAAAAATAACGTAGAATTATTTAAACATTGCAATAGAATTTTATTATGTTAATCGTTAGTGTATAAATACCGTATAAAATAAAGTACTCTGTTATAACATTACAGGTAGATATGACGAAAATAATGATCGTTGATTGTTGATAAGTAGACAAAATAGTGATAGACCGTTATCCGTTTCTGATATCCTATGAATATATTACTAGAGACTACGGAAAATTCAATACTGACCGAAGTGACCTTAAATGCGATTCAAAAATATATATATACCTACTTATATTCTTATGCACAACTACGAGACTTTGAAAAAATGTACATTATCTAGAACACGTATGATGTAATGCCAGCCTAGTTAGTAAGAACTCCGAAGGGCGTCTTAGGTTTTCGGGAATGATATGATATAGGTACCTACGGTTAAATACTAAATATAAATATTAGATACCTAGTGTAAAATTAGTTTAATACGGACGACCTTAAAAAAATTCATGGATTGTAGTCTTTGAAAAGGCCTACTAAATTTTTAAATTTTGAAACAATTTACCGATTGTTGTACGCCGACTGGAAATCTAGTATTGCTGCCGAATAAGAGGGGTTGTTACGCCCAACTTTCCACACACTACCCCGGTTCATCCCCGTGCAGACTCTCTGAACTCTAATAATTGGACATCTATTTTATGTTTTATAAAAAATATTGTAGTAAGCTTGTTAAAAAGTATGAATTCAAAGTCAAAACTATTTTTAAACTGTTTTGAGTAAATATTTTTTTCATAATATTTTCTTTAAACTTGGAGAGTCAAATGTATTGTCTGTTAACTATTTATTACTAACTTAACGACCGGGTCACTCAACTTGAGTTAATTATTTTTGGTTCATTGGATGGTTTTTCTTCAGATATTTAGTTCAGCCGCTCGATGTCTCTAAAGTATAATACCATAATTTGTGATTTACAGGCAGACCGTAGAAACGCGTCGGGCGTGGCTGGCGTCAAGTCATTTGAGACGACCGGACCGGACAACCTACAGCTTCCGGAACAACTTCCGGCCCAGTACCAAGAGATGATGCGCACTTGGTTGGTGCACCGGAGCTCGTGTCCGGTCGAATACGGGTGGGTGGACCTGGGCAAGTCATTTTGGCCCAGGTGGATAAAACAGGGTCGCTGCGGTCGTTCAGAAACGATGAGCTGCAGTTGGCCGCCGGGCATGTCATGTATGCCTTCGTCCATCAGAGTACTCAACCTGTTGCGGTGGCATTGTTGGTCAGTTGTTTAATCTAAAATTGAATAATATTTATATATTATAGTTTAGGTTAGGTCAATTTTTGCTCAAAAGGAAAAAATCTCATTTTTGCGACGGTGAAATATTTTAATTAAAACATTATTTTTGTTTTCCATTGCCTACGCAGAAAATTCATCTGTGCATATAGATTAAAGATTGAAACAAAACTACGTACTTGAAACATTTAATGTATTTTATAATTTATTTCATACACATAAAGATATTTTTAAATGCAACGTTTAGGGTAAAAATTAATTCAACCTAAGGGTTTTACCAATATAGTAAAATAAATGTCTACTACTAATTACTACTATAATTACAATAATATCATAAAATATACATTTCATGCTCACCAACATTGTGAAAATAGTTTTCTGTTGTTTCGAGTTATGAAATTAAAAATATAACATTAGGAATATTTTAAAGCTACAAAATCATTATTACAAAAAGTTTTTTTTTTTTCAAAGTCATATTAGTTGAAGCACTAAAAAACTGTCTAATATATATCGCATAATACATTCTTATAACACATAAAAGTTTGACGAAGACAATAATAATTATTGGCTCACAATAAAATTTTTTCAATGTTCTCATGACTGCGAAGGAACAAAGAGTCAAGAGATTGATCATAATGATATTCATGACATTTAATATTTTACATAAACAGGTTAAAGCATTAATAAATATTACTTAAATTTGTTTAATATAATAATATATTTGTAGCATTTCTTACAAAAGTTATGATATATTGACACAATCCCTCTACGTAATGTTATAAAATTTTGAACGTAGAGTACGATATGTTTTTTAATCAGAATCTATTCAAAAAATGTAAGCCGCTTACTAACAAAACACCTGCATTCACCTGTATCTTGTTAATAAAAATTATTAATTTTAGGTTAAAAAACAGAAAAAATAAGAAGAAAAATCGGGAGAGATTGGAATTGGCGTTCAACAAGACGAGAGGGCACGGGGCAAGAGGCAGGAGAGCCGTCGGTCAGAGGAAAAGTAAAAAAAAGGACGATAAGTTCAGATGTCTGTGGATTAAAGTCCCATATCCTGTGACTGAAGACTGTACGTGTTCGTGTAGAAAACTTGATGAATAATCTAAACAAAACGATTGCAAATCTATAGTGTCACGCAGTTCAATCTTTTAATTCCGTTCCTGGACGGATGAAATACTATAATAATAAATTACTTTTTCAAAATTAAAATAAAAATAATTCATCAACCTGAATATATTATTGCATTACTGAACTTTTTGTTATTAGAAATTATAAAATGTGATACTGAAACATACGTTGTGAATTATTGTAGGTATTTTTTTATTAACTTTTTCTCGTATCGAACGTATCATCTTTCGACTTGCCTTTAAATATTGTATTAGCCCGGTTAGTGCATACAGTAAAATATGACAGTAACACTTTTGGCTGTATAATGATAATTTTAAGTAAGAATTGGAAGAACGATGGTGTACACAGGATTATAAGGCACACATTTTTTTCTGAACAAAAATTAACAACGTTTTTAAACATTTTTTTCTATTTTACTTTTTGGAGCCTACTAGCGTTAGTCGTTACCCAAAACATACCTCGTAGAAGTTGGCTCTTACATAATAGTTGATTAAGTTATAAATAAAAAAGGTGACACTCAATAATTATAGTTTGCAACATGAATTTTAAAATTCTAACTTGTTAGATTTTGGGTATTTGTGTCCAAACGTCCACCGCCAACAACAATAATTATGCTGCGATTGCTAACTTATAATATAATATGTTTCTTTTTTCCTTTTTTGATTTTATATTTATATCAAAACCGAATGTCAAAGGTTTTCACATAAACATTAACTAAGTATTTCACAACGATTCTCATATTAACGAATTAAAAATTAGTTTATGAAGTGTTATCGCATTATTGGTCACAGCGTTTGAATTGGAGAGAGAACAGAGAGAGAGAGTTTTTTTAAAAATAATAATTAGCTTACCCCTTTTAATATTATATCCTAGATAATCAATTAGAAATTTAAATAGACAAGTATTGTTTTGTATAATATAATATAATATAATATAATATAAAATAAATTTCTATAATTTTGAATCTCCTTTCAATTGTTTTAGGCAAAAGCACTGTTAATATTAGCTGAATTGTGTCGTAAAAGCCGATTACTAATACTAATAGAGACACGCACTATATTTTAAAATTATTAAATACTGTTTTTTTCTATACTGTGGCCTCATAGGTGATTAATACTAAAGAAGTAACTTTTGTGATAACTCCTATATATTATCATCTAATGATGTAGCTAACATAGTTTTCTATTTCGCTACATGTATTTTTTACTAAAACTTACTGACTAAGCTTAATGCTAAATTTTGTAACAAATCATGTTTTCTTAACCTAGTTTCAAATCTAAACACGTGTATATGTTGCGAAAGGTAACAAAACAACATTAAATAATATATACCCTGACTTCAAGTGTATATTATTATGAATAATATTTTTTTTTAAACTGCGTGATTATTAGCCGGTGTTGCATTATTTATATTGGAAATAAATTGAATTTCCATAACATTTAATTTCATTACACTATACGTCTTCATTAGACTACAATATTAAATGAAATGCAATTATATTGATGAATGGTGAAACCTCTAGAAAAATTGTTTTAAAATCAATAATAAATCATATTATATTATACTACAATTATTATACAGAACTTAATAGCCGGATGGCTATGATTTGAAATTCGTACCATGACATAATATGACGTATGATTAGTTGAGGAAAATAAAATATAAATTAATGGTTATTTATATGTATATAGTTTAGATTTTAGACAATTATAAGTATATACCTACATAGTTACTAGGGTGGAAGATTTTTTCTGGCATGTGAATACTTGTTTTGTTTTGTGTAAAAATATATCAGTTTGATACAAATTTTTTGCTATAAGTTATGTCGAATATACAAATCTGTAATTGTAATAGATAGGTATATCAATTTTTTTGAATTTGGGTTACATTTAGGTTAATTGTTGCTCTTTTTTTGCTTAAATTTTTTAATAATATCTACCAAAACATAAATTCATTATTCTATAATTTAAAATAACCATTTAACAATCAATCTGTGTAATTCTATTATATTTTTCTAAGTCAATAAAATAAAAGTCACCGTTTCATTTATATAAAAAGTTATATTTATTATAATAATTCTTGGCAATCGCTTGATATGTAATTAAATTAGGTCATGGAATTGGTACTTTTTTAGGGCTATAATGGTACACTACCTTAAATTAATTACTTATATACGTATACAATATACATAGCTCCATAGGTACTTTATATTATGTTACTTGAATTAAATTACGACTTTACGAGTGATAATTAATATTAATGCATTACTTCACCAATGATTCTTTCGAAAGTTATGCAAATTAAGCTTCCGCAAATTGATTTTCTAAACGAAGAAAAAATATATTATAATAACAACATTTACTTGTTTCCGCGTGAAATGAGTGGGATCTATTTTCATTCAGCCAGAGTTCGTGTTTAAAGATTCGGCACCACAGATTTAGTCACACGAGTACTGATGATGCCTCCCACATTTACAAGAATTGTGTTCAGCACTGAGAAAACTCCCTGTACAAATGTAATCCCTTAATAAACCGGTCGTTTGCAATCGCCATAATACATAATATTAATAATATTTTATCTGTGTTCGGCTCCTCTGTGATGAATAGTAGAACTAAACGCCTCTAACGTCGTCGTGATACGACCAAACGCACGCTGAAGTGTACATTTCGGAGCCGACCAGCTCGTATGAATTTCGTTGTATTGTGGTTCACACACTTAATTACCTGGCTTATAAATTACAAGTTACAGTAATCGGATAATTAATATATTACGTCATTTATCGACGAAATTCAACTTGGTATACGACGACAAACACCGATTTTTAAAGAAAGAGAATTAGTACGAAGTACGAAGTACCATAAATAACATTTTTAAATACACACGAAAATGGCCAGCAGTTGTTTTTCATCTAACTCCTAGGATAAAAAAAAATTAACAATTTCGAAATTATTGATCTTGTTCAGCATCTATTTAAATTGTCAAGCATATATTGTAAATTAGCAAGACTCTCCTTAGTTCAAAATTAACATTACACGAATGACACTACCTACATACACAACTTTCCATTCCTTTCCTAGTTAAGACTAACATTTTCAGAATTTTTTTTTTGCAAAAATTTAACTTACCGTTTCCATAAACGCATAGTTTTGTCTTAGTTTTGAAATTCTTCCAACTGAAAATTGAAAAACTAGTAAATTATATCTGCAACTGATTTCGGCTACCTATAAAATACAAAAGAATTTGTCATTTTGATAATCACAATCATTCAATAATTATTTTAAAGTAAATAATTATTATTGAAGTTCGTGCTACTCATTCTTATACGTATGTTATATATCTTGTTCAACAAGATAATGTGATCATAGAAAATTTAATTTTAAATATAAAATTGATTTTCTAATAATATTGTCTAGTACAACTTTTTATACAACCTAGGTATGTAAAATAATTTTAAATCTTGTGTATAATCATAAATCAATAGTACAATCACTCAATACAATTTTTTATCACTTTGTAATACAAACTCACATGTCTAGAATTTCATTATTTTCATCATTTTCACTAGGATATGCATGATATACTTGAGACTGATGTACTTTTTCAATCGGCTCGAGTTCGTGTTTAAAAATTCGGTGTCAATGCTACAGTCACACACACACATTTATGATCTATGGTCTATCTGCCTACCCATTTACAAAATCTTCGCAAAATGTATCTTCACATAGATACGCCTGTTATGAACACAAACACCGTTCGTTTGCAATCATCATAATTCATAACACATATTATTTTATCTGTTTTGACTCGTTTTCCATGAGTAGTATAACGAAACACCTGAAACATCGGCCTGATACCACTAAACATACGTTGAAGTGTCCAATCCAAAGCTGAACAGCAAGGCAGACATTTCGTTATTTATCCTGCTACTTTAGGAAATTGAACAATATGTGAAGTGTTTTTCACGNTGTGTCCATTTATGAGAGGTAATTTTTAATTTGGTACCAGTTTATTGTGTCTACGTCCACTATTAAGAGTGTCCACTACTAAGAGGTTATAACTCCTATTATGCGCATACATTTTTGCCGGGGAATTTAGAAGTGTCCACTATTGGGAAGGGTCCACTATTGAGAGGTGTCCATTAATAGAGGTTTCACTGTATAGCAATTAGAACCAATAAAACTATCTATCACTTTATTCAATTTTTTTTTCTTCTACTATATTTATAATAAAATAATAAAATAATAATAAAGATATCAGACATACGTTAAAATGTTATTAAACCTTACATTCGTTTATTTATCAAAAAAATCTATTATAAGTCATAATCGTTTGCATTAACATTATGAGACTGTAATTATCTCAACATATTTCACACTGTGCTTACATGCCTACAGAATAAAAGTCATACCTGCTTGAAGTATTTTAGTTATTTTTATTTTTTTCACAATATTGAAAATCTATAAATTAAAATATTGGGTATGTATGATACAAAAATAATATCATGATATTATTTAGATAATTTGGAACGGTACACAAATCATTTGTAGTTATACAATTTCTTATCAAACTACAAGAAATCATTTTAAGAGCAGTCATTTAAATATTTAATTTTGTAAATTAGGTACATTATATTATCCATTAAAAAAAGAAACCCCATGATATATAATAATTTATTGTCATTATACATTATAATTTATAATTAATGCTGACAGTCATATGTAAAAAAAATCAACTAATATAATAATATGATCCAGACATTAATCTTAACAATATTGTATTTGCAGTGTTGATTGTTTATAACCATTTCATTGAAACATAATTATTATATATTTTGTATTCCTATTTTATTCCATGGTGATGTTTATTCAACGAAATAAAATATTAAATGGTTTCAAAAGAAAATCAACATGATTACGTATAAAGACGTTAGAAACGCATTCTCCGTTTGTGTGTCTAAATTTTGTTTCGCAAAAATGATTCCAGTACAATTTTCGGCCGTTACAACCAATCATTGGGCGTGATTTAACGATGTTTTCGGGCATTTACAAAACACTTTTTGGCTGCGGTGGTGGAAAATCGAACGCGCTAGAGCCGACGAAATCCGAACCCAACGACGATTTGTTGACGGCAAGCAACGAAAGGGCAAAATTGGAAATCAGAGGTTTGGAGATGGATATCCAACATCTGAGGTCGGCGGCGGCGGAGGCGACAGCTAGAGTGGCCCGAAAAAAGTCGTCGGCGGACCGAGACGTGGAGATGGAAAACCGGTGGCTTCTCCAAAAGCTGTGCAGAGAAGAAGAGACAAATCGTTGGCTCATGGCTAGGCTAAAAATGATGAGGATAGCGAACCGGAAGCTCGGCGGGCAGCTGCGCGAATCACAAGACGAGAACCGGAAGTTGTGCCAATGCATTGTCGAGCTCGAATGTCGAGAAGCAGAGTACAATGTGCGCTTCCGGGACTTAAAAGAGAAATGCAGTATCATGTCGTCGGTGATCACCGATGTGCGGTCGCTCATCGACTGAAAATTATATTTTTATAAAACTGGGATCGCTCGGGGGGTGTAGTTTTCGACCGGTGGAACCAGTGGCGTATTAGTGTGGGTGAATATGGAGATGAATCTCCTACCTTATTATTTTTTTCTGTAATTTTATATTGTATACTTTTTTCAACAATTTCCAAGTACACATAATTTGTATAAAAAGAAAGAATTGTAATTACTTACCTAATGAAAATTAAAGATTTATGTACATTTTACAGATAATAGATAATAATTATATAATGTAATATATTACCAACAAAATATGTATGTGTAGTTTTTATTATGAAAGTTAACATTTACTTGGTTCCACGAAAACAAAACATTTCAAATTTTTTACATTGGTATTGTTTTTGATAACTTAAAAATGGAATTGACGTGTTAATGAATTAATCTGTTTTTAATGTATTTTTTTCTTTTTGGTTTTTGGATATTCAATTCAAAACTGTTTATTCGTGTAAATATTTGCTTGAACGCTTAATGTTAATTCTACAGTTTTAAATTGATACTAAGTTTGTATCTACCCACTTATATCCCTATGCAATTTGTGTGTTGTAATGAACATTTTTTAAGTCATATCGCATAGGTACCTCAAAGAAATCTTCACTACTATTGTCTTATAGAGTGTAACGATGCCATTCTGGAGCTGCTCCAGCACTCCCATGGTCGACGGTTTGGTCTATGTTTATGCGACACTTAAAATAATAATCAGCCACAGCAGCGGTGAGAAACAGATTCTGCTTCAAAACAACTGCCACATAAAAAACAGTCTTAATGTTGTGAATGAAAAGATTTGATTTATTGTGATTTATTTTATAGTGTTGATTTATTTAAAAAAAATTAAAATATCATTCCATTCAATGTATTGCATATTAAAAACAAAACTTACACCGAGATTAATAATACCTTTGCTTTTATTAAATATGAGATGTATGTACGATTAATATGAAAAACAAAATGTACTGATTATCTACCACACAAGTCAGAGAATGAGTGGTATAATATAGCTTTTATATTATGTACAGATAATGAAATTTCTTAATCTATGTATTATAATTATAGTCTATACGGTTGTCACTAGCCAATATAAAAAATATTTTTAATTACACTGTACAAGGATATTTTACTGTTTGAAGTGTTATCAAACAAATTTATATTTCATATTAATTCGTATTGCTCGATAAAATTCATAAAATTATTTACGTAATATACTCGTATACCGTTAATATTAACCATACAGGTATTTCAATAATTGAACCATTTATACTCAATTTTGATATTTGTATATTACTACTTCACAATATTCAAGTACCTATAGTATAATAAAAAACATATTGTATACATAAGTCATTTTTTTTACCGACAACAGATTATCGTTTGTGAGCAATACCGTGCACTGGGTTAAGTAATTGTACACAATAAACCAGGCTGCTGCAGTGGAAGTAATATTATGCTAACGCAGTCCCCACCACAACTCCTACTGTACCACGAGAAAAAAGGGATAAGTGCAAACTAAGTAAAGACATCGGATTTCTGATGGTATCAAAAAAATTATTCAAATAAATGGCCTACTCGTACTCGCCATGTACTAGAATACAAGTAACTAATAATAATAACTATTGCAGGGTCGTGCGGGCGTTACTGTGATTGGTAAAATTATTGTAAGTGTAGTTTTAACAATTATTCAAACTGCACTGGATGACTACAGAAAACTGACATTATGAAATCATGCGAAATAAATAAATCGAAAAATATAATAATATAAATCGATCGTTGTACAAGTCAGGGTAAAATATGTATTCATAATATTTTTTGGTTTTTGTCGTTTTTGTCGGTTTTGGTTATGAGTTCATAAATTAAAAAAAATATTATATCGTATTTAAATTTCGAACACAAGTCACAGCCTTGTTACTCCGGACAGCGATTTATAGTATTGTCTTAATATTATATATTGGCACAGTACCATTTAATTATCATGGAATGTCGAAAAAAACGAACCCACGATGTACCAGAATTGCCTATCCTTATCGCCGTGTGACCATTTTATCATTGAAACACGAAAACAAAAAATAACGAATTTACTTAACACTGAAAATAATGAGTTTACGCTGCAATATGGATTCACGCTATATAGAAGGTAGGTATTTAATATAAAGTCCAAACACAAATTAATAAGTTACATACATGTGTATTATATATATATATATACTATATAGGTTAGCGGCAATGTGTATAATATTGTAATTTTATAAAATGTTCAGGAACTCTATATAATACCTACCAACCATAGTGAGCAATCTGTAAGCTTGTTGAAATTATCTAACCGTTGCATGAAAATATGAAATGCCAAACAATATATCGGTAATGTATTAAATACATCTTATCGGTATTAATATTTGACAACGCACCTTCGAATAATGTAAATTCATTAGTCATCTGCAATATCGATAAATTGAATACAGTTTAGTTTCGACTGCCCACTGATAATTCGGTTATTATTTCGTCACTGTAGCCTATACCTATAAAAAGTCTTTTCAAATTTCAGTCTTTGACAAAATGTCGTGAGGGGAGAATCGAGAGTACGATATGAAGATCGTTTTAACGCAGAGTTATTGCGTTACAATGTGACTTAAAAATAATTTATTTTTAACTGATCAGCGATATTATCAATTAATAAAAGATGATGAGTGCGCAATCAAAAAACAAAAAAAAAATGTACCCCGTGACTATTGGTTACGTAAAAAATATGATGTTTTGGCCGTTAATAATAACAGTTAGTTAATTTATCCTGTTAAAAGTATTGATAACCATATTTCATATTATACCAAAGAAAGTGATGTTTTTGATGTATTGCATAAAACTCACCAATCGTTAGGGCATGGATGACGAGATAGAATGTTGTATGAACTTAATAGCTTAAAAATATCTTGCGCTTTGAAGTTGACCTTTTTCTGTTATTATGTGAACCGTGTCAATTAAGACACAAACAAATTAGAAAAGGATTAGAGTTGTGAAACCCATTATTTTTGATGAATTTGATAGTCGCTGTCAAGTTGATTTCATTGATTTTCATTTGAATGCTCATAAACTTTTTAAATTTTACAGGTATATCAGAACCATTTAACTAAATATGTCTTCATAAAAACATTTAAAACAAAAATTACAGAAGAAGTGGCTTATGATTTAATTGATATTTTCATTTTGCTTCTATATTTCAATCGGACAACAGTCATGAATTTTCTAATCAAATTGTTTCTAATTTATGTATATTTAATCGGGTTGTATTTTTATTTTGTCGATTAGAGGCTCTTATATGTTTCTCGGTACATAAATGCGGAGTGACACTGAAACGTTTTTCATAATTTTCTTTAACTCGCATATCTTACAAAATAATACACTCCCGTCGAACGCGAGAAAATGTTCACCGAATTCAGTAACGTAGTTTTTACCTCTATTGATAGCTGATATTTTTACTTTCGGCATTTTAACACAATTCAATCAAAAAAGACGGACACTCGATATTACCTCACGGAACACGTCAAACAACATAAACGATAAATCCAGAACTGACTACAATCAATAATTTTACAAGAAGGCGAAGTCTTATCTAACGATAAGTATCATTATCGTGATGGAAAATATTAAAACTTTTCTAAAAATAAACATATTGTCCATTAGCCGTTGTCGGACCGTCGTCGTGGTCTTGCGGTTATTTTATTTATTAATAGGTCATTTAAAAATAATTTATTTTGTCAATTACATAATATTTGACTCTAATATGCAGTTAATAACAAAAGATTGTAAAATATGCAATTATATGCAAAATAAAATGTTATATTTGGATTTGTATAAGTATAATTCACATTTATAGCTGATCTAGCAATTTTTCAGTAAAACCATGCAAATGCATGAACTTCCGGGCCCTACTTATATATTTATGAAGATTAAACCAAAATCTTTCTATACGTAGACATAGTGATTATTGATTAATAAACGATTATGTGAATAGTTAACCCAATCTCCATATTGTTTCTTTGAGCTTATTTATTTTATTCCTATTGAAGACTCCATTACCGTCTAAATTATCATCCAAATCAAATATAAAAAACTTGGCCACTCCTACAATACCTGGAAATCCTCCAAGACGTCTGAAGCGTAAGTGGTGTCCAGATCTCTTAAATTAAATTAAATTAAAAAAAAATATATATATATATATATATATATAAATAAATAAATAAATAATTATCAAGGTAGCAGACAGTGCTATTAATGGGTGGCTTCTTTCAACAAACCTCATGACATGTTAACCTTTATCAGATTTTCTTATTGTGTCTAGTATGGATACAGATTGTGAATTACTTTTGAAAAAAAAAAATTCCAATTGGGCTTTTGCATTAAATTTAATGATAATAAATTTAAACATTGAACATAAAATTACAAAGAACAACTGTCTTATCTGCAGTTATTTTATAGCCACCATGAAGTGTGTCTAATGTTAACTGAATTAGCTACTAACCCTCACAAATTGCGAATTAAATACGTCTCGCTTTAATTTAAAATTTCAAGAGGGAGCTATTGAAAATGTGTTTTATAGTTGTAAATTGTAATATGCTTTGTGCAATTTGCACTTACATAGAAGATTACTATTCTGTTAAATAGATATTCGCAATTAATATATAACTTTAATATCGAAGAACCTTAATTTATAAAAATGTTTTTATAATAAAGTTTTTTGTCTCCGAAAGTATAAAAAAATATATTTTATTTTATTGGATAAATTTAAAAATATATAACTTCCAAGTCTGTTAAATAGTTTTAAGTTTAATTTAAAATTCTATGGTACTTCTATTTAAATGAGTTTAATTATGTTTTCCTACAAAGGTTTTTGATTTGATTAAAAATGCAGTCGACTACTGTAAGTTAGTATCTGTTATAGTATCTTAAGTTTTTTCAATTTACAAAAATTGGTTTTACATAATTTGTAAGAAAACATGACTTTAACATTTGTTGTAAAAGAAAAATAATGTGTAATAACTATTATTTTAAGTATGTAATCCAGTTTAAAAAAATATGTTTTACTAAATTAAAATAATGACCATGAATTTTGAATCATAGGTATAGGTAGTTAAATATTTAATGGTTTTTTACTTTCATTGTCAATATAAAAAACAGTTAATTCGTGATTTTCCGTTAGGTTACAGAAATACTTAATATAATACTTACAAAATAAATAACTTAGTGTATCGACTTTGAGTTGTTGACTATCGCTGATGCAGTCTCTCGACTTCATTGTTTAAAAAACAGTTAATTTGAGCGATGAGATGGATTTTAAATCCATCAAATTGTAAACAATAAACTCTTCTGCCACAAACAAGCCTGGATTTGAGTTGTCACAAACAAAGGTTTGGTTCATGTACAATGGGGTAAGCATGGCTTAAATATACAAGGTTATTGCACATAGCCAAATTGTTATCAAATAAAAATAAAATGGCAGCGTAAGGATACGGTCCATATCATAGCATATAATATCATAATATAGCCACTACCTATACGTCGTCCCCTTACGCTGCCATTTTAATTCCTGAACGTGATAAAATGATATAGTGGGGGTACTATTGCAATAACCTTGTATATTTAAGCCATGGGGGTAAGCAGTAGCGGATCCAGAGGTCAACCAAGGGGGGGGGGGCGAATTTTCAAAAATTAAATGACCTTTTTTATATAACCGGAAATTTATTGGAGGCTAAAATTATTTGCATTATTTCACCTATAAAACTAAATAAATACGAAATAAATAAACTTCATAAACAATAAATAAATAAATAAAAGTAATTTATTTTTACTAGTTCGTTTACAAAATCATATCAATACATCTTTTCTTCTCCTTAGCAAACCTGTCAATGATGTCTTCCACATTAAGTTGTATGTCCCTATGAATGTGTAAAAGCGCTGAGCCAGTTAAGCGTTCTTCCCCCATTCGAGACCTCAACCAGGTTTTTAATCTAATAAAATTTAAAGCAACAAGCAAGCAATATAATATAGCTATATAATAACTATTTATAAATTAGAAACTTTAAACTTTAAAATACAAATATATATAATATTATATAACTAAGTATACAGATTATGCATTCATGCTATTACATGCATTGTAAAACATATTTTATTTTAATTTAAAATTATTGAAAATAAGCTAACCTGCGAAGCGTAGAGAAGCTCCTCTCTGCAGAGACTACACTTACAGGCAAAGTGTAAATAGTTATAAGCAACTGTTTAATAGTTGGGTAAATATCACTAGAGCATTCATTTAAATCTAGCATCATTGATACTCCATTACCTAAAAAGCAAGTCACTATAAGTATTTAAGGTATTTACAGGTATAATACTATAATATATAACTCAATAACATTGCAAATAATGAAAAAGATACCTTCAGTTATTAGACGTTTCCATTTTATACACCATAGTTCCAGCTCTGAATTTAAAGTTGAATCACAAACATTTGTGAAACATGAAAAGTGTTTAACAGCTTCACTTATCTGGTTAACCAATTGATTAATATTATTAAAATCTGATATATTTGTTGATACTAATTTCATTAGTGATTGTAGTATTAAATTGTTTGAATTTAGAAACCTATGCTGTAAGTCATCAATTACATTGTCAAGGAGAGGAATGAATACTGTAGTTCTATAATAGTCTTCAAAGCTACTTATTAGCTAATTAGTTGGATTAGGTCGGTTTTTTTGTTTTCCAACAATTCTAGGAACTTTGATTTCAATTTCTAAAAGGTTCATCATACATACACTTTCTTTATATATATTATTAAAGACATCTGTAGCGTTAGAGCGTTTTTCTTTTAAAAGTGATATAATATCTTTAACAATTTCAAAAGCAGATGAAATATCTTGATCTTTTAATTGCAGAATTTTACTTGCATGGTGTGTGACTGATAATATAGATGATAATGAATACATAGAAATAACAAATTCACAGTTTATTGTATTTAAAAATGTATTAGCTTTTGAAGAAGATGTCATATCTTCCCATTCTGAAATACTTGTCAATGATTTTATAATATCAGGTAAACATTTTTGAAACAATAAAATACTATCATGTTTTTCGACCCAACGAGTTTCACAAATACTGATAAGATGATTGCGGTCTTTAAGTGTATTTTTTAGTATGTAATGACGTTTTGCTGATACATTAAAAAATGATATTATTTCTTTCATTGTACCAACACAGTTACGAACACTTTGAACTGTTGAACACTTAGACAATGACAAGTTTAATGCATGGTTATTGCATGGACTGTACAGTGCATTTTTTGCAGTTTCTTGAATTTTTTTTACTGCACCTTTGGTTGTTGATACCATAACTGTACACCCATCAGTAGCTATTCCTATACAATTATTAATATTTAATCCAAATTCAGCCATTATATTAATAATTACAGTTGACCCAAGCATATCACCAGTTATTTTTGGTTCAATTTCAACAGTACCTTCTTCAATTTCTTCGACAGTTTGTCCCTTGTATAAATACTGATGGCAATCAATAAATGCAATGAATCTTTCATATACTTTTTCATCATAAATGTAACGAATAATTAAACTCATTTGAGACATTTTAGAAATATCTGTCGTCTCGTCAAACATTATACTGTAAAATTTAGCCTGTTTTATTTCGTTTAAGATATGCAATGTTATTTCTTTTTTACAAACTTCAATTAATTCATTTTGAATAGTATAGCTAATATATGTAGCTTTAGAATTTGACGTTTTTAAGTGATTTTCTAACCTAGTATCACCTGCTTTTATTCTGAATCTTAACATTTCTCTAAAATTTCCTTCATTCACAATGGACTCTGTCATACGATTTCCATCATCTCTGTGCCCTCTAAATGCAATATTTTGCCTTCCTAAAAATATAATTGTTTCTAATATAGGTTTAAGACGTTCTCGATTTTCTTTTATGATTTTTATTCTTTGTGAATCTAAAATATTCACAACAACAGTTTCAGGATTTAAATAAGTTTTTTGAAAGTCAATAGCAAACTGATTACAGTTTTTGTGATACAAATTGCTGTTGTGTCTATCTAAATAACCATCTTTACCAGTTAATTTTGCAAAACTTTTTAATGGTTCAGTAACAAGGTTTTTCAGTTGCTCAGTATTTCTTCTACCACTTTTTGTTGATACTAAAAATATTACACAGTATTTACAAAATAATCCAGACTTTACATGTGAGTACTCAAGCCAAGGATATTTTTCAAAATGATTTGGTCTTAAAAAACGTTTTTCTTGTTTGCCTTGTTTCAAATGTAGTGAAAATGGATAGGTAAAATCTTTAGGAACATTACAACGTTGAGAATGGAATATTTTGTAAAATCACTCATTTCATTATTCTTATCAATAAAATTACCAATGTCCAATTTATCTACAAAATCAAACACAATATATTGTTAACAATAAATACAATTAGGTACCTCCTAAGTACATTCGAAAATATTGTTTTTTTTCAACACTACACAGATTAGGATATATATTACAAATGAATAATTTATAACCTATGTACCTACTTAGTACATTTGTGTAATTTGTATTGTACAGATATGAAATCGGTTTTTAATTTAGTTGCCACACAAAAATTAAATACATTCAATATAGAAGGTGCACTACTCAGTACTCACCATAATATGTCTGATTATTTTCTAAAATATCATTATTAGTACTTTGTGTAATACAATTAATATTGTCGTCAATAACAGAATTATTTTCGCATACAGGAACGTCAGGAACAACTAAGTAATAAATATGTTTTTATATTGGTGTTTGGTACATAGGTACCTGGTACCTACTTAGTTAATAAATATTTTTTAAGATTTGTTTTACTCAATGTACTCACTTGGTGTACTTGAAGCAGTTGAAATACTGTTGATCTTTTTTAGAATAAATGTGTCCATTGGACCAGATCTTTCTTTACGTTTCATTTTAGTTGTAAGAAAATATATTAAAAACTAAAAATCAACGAGTAACGGTTATGCCATGTTGTAGGTATTTGTCGTTAGTCGATAAATTAATAAGTACTAAGTATAATCACAAAGAAAACTAATGTAAATACCTACCTTTATAAAAATAAAATATTTTAATTGGTATAATCGGCACAATCCATTTCAAATTGTGATAAGCAGGCGAAAACAATAACGGTGGCGATAAGTTGATAACAACACCAGCAGTGCGTGTTCGAGAAGTAGCGTTTCTATATTATTATGAACATTAAACAGGTTAGGAAGAATCATAACGGAGAATGGGGAAAAAAAAATGGGAAATATTTTTACGCAGGCTCATTGTGTGAAATTATTAGTAGTATCCAAACCAATAAAAATATTAGTTTTCACTTTTTCAGCTCAATTTTATGATATAAAAATAACGTAAAAAATACGGGCCAAGGGGGGGGGGCAGTCGCCCACCGCCCCCCCCTCGTATCCGCCACTGGGGGTAAGTACATTTCGATTTTAATTATATTATATTCAATTTTGACTTGTTGTATCATTATTGCATATACAAAGCGCCGTGTTACACAGAATATTTTCTGTCGCTTTTTATATTGTTTGTGATTGACTTTTGTACCTACGTACCCAGCAATGCTAGGCAGTATCGTCTCACATAATCGGATACTATAAACTCTAGGAAGTTTAAAGTCATATCATAATTGTATTAATTAGTATATTATTATTGTGGTAGTGGTACCACCGTCCACCGGTAACTATACATTTTCAATTTGTGTGGTTCTTCCAAGCGATCCTAAGTGTTCCGAGTATAAATCATGCCAAGGTTATCGTGGTGACTATATCAATTGATTATACGACTCAAAAATATTTGCGTTGATAAAAATGTGTGTACCTATTACGTGCGCCGTCCCTGGATCGTTAATGAAATGTCGAGTGATAACTGTATCGAAACGAGGTGATTAACCTCGCGTGATTTTTATTATGATCAAAAACAATAGGTGCGCAGAACGCAACAAATGAAAACGTTATTTCTTAGAAAGTCCAATGCCAAGGACGTTCACTTTCAACATTTTGTCGAGTGACAGATAAGGTAAGACATTGTTCATTATAGAAAACACTAAACTTTTTTGAAAATGTTTCTGTTGTAATATCATTTCAACTAACAACGCTTATGGAAATAAGAAAACAATTTTAAAGTTGTTACTCTTTTGAAGGACAATATACATTTTTAAATTCATGTTCCAGACAAGAAGTTTATTACTCTTAATAATAGTATGTAAAGTATAAGTATACCATATATATATACCAACATTCCTCGAGGTACCCCTATAAGACACCACTGCGCTCATCGGAACTTTATCAACATTTTGAGCACCAAAAAAATTCGAAAAACATTCTGTTTTGGAATGAGAAAATAAAAATAAATTTAAAAATGATAATAAAATAGTTTAAGAAATAATGTTGTTTTTTAACAACTTAAATTTACTTAAAAGTAAAATTTTCTCAACAAAAATACAATTATAAATTTTTTAATAAATAATAGATTATAGATTATTATGGACGTAGCTCGTAGGTACGAATTATTTATTGTATAAGTAAACACATAATATCATGTAACATTCACAAGGGGGGGGACTAGAGCAACTTAACCCCCTTCCCCTACTGTATCAGTGACTTTCCAATTCGTACAAAACAGACATCGTCACGGCACACGACCAAAACAATGATTGTTGGCAATCGTTTTACGGACGAAACTTTTCAAAAAAAAAAAAGGAACATTTTTAGTCTTCGTTATCGAAAAATACGACGACCGACAGTATTGTTTTGCGCTGTCGGCCGATTATCAATGTGCGGACGTCGTGGTATGACGTCAATGAGACCATAACGGAAAACGTAGGTATTACGCAACGATAAAAAAATTAACTCGCCGAGCATTTTTCGATTGTGTTTGATCACGCGTGTATTTCGATATGATCGACATAATAAATATGCAACGCGATAAAAAATTCATAGAAAACAAAAAATAAACCCGTTAGCCAATAATTGTGCCGCGATAACAATAAATATCAATAAAACATAATATAATTAATTATAATACGTATTATAGGTATTGATATTATTCCATTTCCTACGGCCGCGGGTCGGTGGGTTCGCTTATCAAGCCATCGTCGTGGATTCTGCGGGTTTATAGGACGAAGAAATGGTGAGCGGGGACCGACCTACGGACTCCGACCGCCGACCGACAGAGACGAATTTTTTTTTTTAATAAATATTTTCCCAACTAGCGATGGAATAGTTTGGCAGTACCCCGACTATAGTATTAGGTATACATGATTATATTGCCGTTTACGTTGAGTTATTATTTTCCGAGTTCGTTGTTTTGTCGTTGCGTTAGAGCGGGTTGGTAAAATAAGTCGTTTTGAGTGAGAACAAAACCGAGCGACAAAAATATCGATCATTGTAATTCTCGGTTATAATGATAAAACTGTGGTTGTACATTAAGCCTCGAAAGAAAAGTGTGTTTAGCCCTTTTTAATAGCCTGCACATTGTTCTTTAGAAATAAATTAATATTTACAAATGTACTGGTCACTTTTATTTTGAATATTAAATCAAGCAGTGGGCTTAATCAAATCCGGGAATACTCGTGGTCACTTTTGTGCTTGAAATGCAACCATTTGTGTGGCGGATAGAAATCTAGTATTGTTCGGGAAATTGTAAAGTTCTATAATCGTTCCCAATGGTAAACAAAACACAAATCACGAGTGATGGGGTCCTCCATCGGTTTACATATGAATTAATGATATTAATTAATATGATATTAAACATGAAACACGTCTTATTATAGCATGTGGTTATTATTGATGGTCGCTCACGAGTCAACACCAACAAACTCGGTTTTGGGACGTTACAAGAGATCAACAAAATCTAATTCTGTACAGTAGATAGTGTTTCTTATAAGACATCATATCAATCAAAAATGTTGACCAAAAAAGATACCCAATAGGTATTGCATAATAAGTGCCAAAATACAATACAATAGTGTTGAATGTATCGTTTATAAACAACGATAAAAGACACAAGAATAACGTTGAACCGATTACGGCAGCATCGATAAATTAGCACAAAACACTATACTTTTGAAGATTGAGTAAATTGGATTGCACCTTATGTATTTTACAAATACAACACAAAATCAATCAGAGTATAACAGTTTAACAAACTTAATATTATAATTGTGAAAAATTGGTAATTTCAGTTGCTCAATGGTTTTAAACTCTCACCATTCAAGTATCAATGTGAGTAATGTTTAAAAATGTTTAGTTAGAACTTAATACAATATTATAAATTATAGTCGGGTACAACAATAATAATTGATAAAGTATCTTAATTGTAGGCCTATCAACAAAAATACAGTTATCTTAATAATACATTAATAGTATAAATAATTATGATGCATTTTCTATCTTTACAGGTATAATTTCTAACACTTAAAATATTGAAAATAAAACACTCTCGTAAGTGGATGCATTTTTATAAACAAGATTATTTTATTGATTTTGATATTAGATACCCAATAAAATGTACAACATGTTTATTCCATTAGAAAACAGAATAAAGTGACCACAGGGATGGACGGAGACAACATTTTTTAAGCAGGCCAATACATTTTTATTTTTTTTTAATCAGTTTTTTATAGTTAGTTGTAAATATTTACTAGGCCAGATCAATGTGAAATCTCTCATTGTCAAGCCTGGCCAGTTTGCCCCTGTGTATAGTTTCTCGATAACAATGTTATAATATATTCCTAGATTCGATACATTCTTAAATAAGATTTAGGAACATAAAAACAATTAGAAATGTTTACAATATCTAAATTTTATAATTCATCTATTATTAAGATAATAGTAACAATAATAACAATATTAAACAATTGATAAAATAGGTATAACAAAACATTACAAAATGACTTGTTTATTTAACTAAAATCTATAATCAGTCTTGATCTTATGCATTAACATTATAAGACAAATATTTCAACAACAACCCTGTGTTTACATACTCGAGAGATTTCTCAAACCCAAAAGTCAGACTTTATTTCAGCTCTATTTATTATTTCACAATATTAACCATATATAAATTAAATGTTTGGGTTATAATGTCATTAAAATACAACTAATGGGTAACAATTTAATAGTGTTAACTTATGTTTTCTTATGAGAGTAGACTTTTTTCTCACTGTCACTGTCACAGTGTAATGTTGTATCCTGAAGTTTTCGTTTACGTTTCATCATCACTTTAACATGTTTCTTTGAACCCATATGGATGTTGTATTGTATATCATCTGCAATCAAATAAAACTAATTAATCATATGGAAAACAAAAATGTAAAACAGTAAGTTACACGCACACCATAACAGATTTGTTCCAAATCAATTCAACAATAATAATACAATTATTTGTCTTTACTATCATGAAGAATATTTGGAAACAAATGTACAACTGCAAATTACGTGGACAAATGTCAAGTTATAAACTCGATTTGATATATTATTTTAAATGTGCTAGATTTATATGGTTATTAAAATGTTAACTGAGTGAAAAAAAATATAACCTGTTTTCTGCTTTAACTGATAACATTTGTTGATAATATTATTAAATTAATTTTTGACGTCTAACATAGGTCATAAATTATGAGTTAATTATTACATTCATATTATCACATTTGAAAGAGATCATTATAAAAATTTAAAACAATATAGAGTGCAACTACTATTTAATTACTATGAAACAAATCCTCTCCCCTTGCTTGTTCCACTCACAAGTCAATTACAAGTTACTGCTCACTTAACATACAACTTTTATTCATGATATCACACTATACAATAAAACAGTAAAAGTAGGTACATGCAGTAAGTATCTACGGTAAGACGGTTTTACTAATTTCAACTAGAGTTTAACAAACTCGCTTAATTTATTCATGCACCTATTCATACATATTAAACTATATAATTTAGTTTATTTATAGTCGAGATCATGTTCTCAGACTATAAATATCACACTTAATATTTTACATATATAACAGTTCTATACCACACAAGCTGTTGTCTCGCCTTCGTTTTATCTATCTCGTATACACATAGAAATTTCTCTGCTTACCGCTTCCTGTTTAAAATCTTATACTTACCAAGCTTTAAATTTAAAATTGGTACTCGACGGAAATGAATAAATTAACATGGACAACGGATCTCAGATTGAAAAACAAACATACAAATATTTTGAGTTTACAAGTTTGCACTATAACTAACCCAACAGTATTATTATTACAGGGTGAAAACTGTCCAAAATTGTACTTAAAAAAAAAAAAATGGTTGAAAAAAGTTATCGATGAAGACCAACGCTTGCAAGTAAGACGCTGCACCGGTAAAAACGGGGGGGGGGGAGGGAGGAATAGTCGTTTCGCTGTATAATATAATAGCTATAATCGTTACAACTATTAATGACAGCTATCGACAAAACATGAAATATTTTCAGATTGCCTCTGCTCAACTCTCCCCCCCCCCCACACACACGCGCGCGCGCACAGGCGATCGCGGAGACCGACACTCACTGGAAAACAGTCTGGAACAGTCGTCGCAATAATAGTCGCCGTAGACGGGCAAAACGGTTTTCTGGTCGCTGACGTCGATCGGCTCCAGCGTGTGTTGACCGCGAGGTTTCCGGCCCAGCACGACCTGCGCCAAGTCCACCGCCCGGTCGCTCAGCCGCTGCCACTCCCCGAGGTCGGTACAGTCCAGTCGGTACACAGAGACGGCCTGCAAAGTGCGGAGAAACAAAAAAGGTTAACATCGTGATGGCTAAACCCAAACGGGCATATTAGAAGCTATAAAAGGTTTAGTTTTCGGTATCACTGCAGCAGTGCATAATAATAAGTTCTACACACAAATGTAAAAATCGATATCAACTGTATATAATTATGGCACTAAAAACCTATATAGCGTCTAATCCAGGTCTGAGGAAAATTTCAAGCGCAGTGTTATCTATAATGGATACGCCAAAATGTATTTGGTCTTAGATAATATATATATATATATATATATATATCACATGTAAATCGCGAATCTATTTACGAAACACACACTATGCGTACCTATAAGTATATATCATGGGGAATGCCATAACGGCTCAAAGTCCTACTGTTTTCAAGTCCCCACCAGACTATGGGGTGGAAATTCTTGACTTCGGTTTAAATTTCTAATAAAAGGCTGTTTGATCCACACCGACGTCTTCCTGCCATGATATCCATCTCATCGCTCAAAACCCACGCCGAATAAAATCAAAAAAAATTGTCCTTACTCATTATAAAATGAAGGCAGATAATATTATGCACAAAAAACCTACTATAATTTATGGTACATATTATTATGCTGCAATGATTTCTAAAAAATTACCAAATTTAGTCCATAAAGTAGAATGCCTTGAAAAAAAAAACAATTCTCAAGCGATAATGCGATATTTTAAAACCAATAAGTTTAATATCAAATAATAGGTACTTAACATAATATAGGTAATAAATTATGATTACAGTTAAGTCGTGATAACTCGAACCTCAATAACTCGAAAAACTTGAAAAACTAAATTTTTTTTCTCTCCCTTGAAATTTTCGTAACACTCAACGTATTATTATAATCTCGTTAACTCAAAGATAAAATTATGATTTATAGCTAAGTCAAAGCAAAAAAAGTATAGGTATTAATATAAACTACTTAGGTACCTATAGGTATAAATAGTAATATATCAATGAGATTCCGAATATTATGAAAAAGACAACACCCAAAGAAAAAAATCAAATATTATTTCGGCGACCTGAGCAATGTCATCTTGACAAATTGTTAGTTAAATGTTGTTGATTCTGCCCAGGTGTCTGAAAATGCTTCTATATTCGAAACAGCCGCAGGAAAATACGACGATGTATTCGTCAAACATTAATAGCCAAATAATTTTCTAATGAAACCACTGAGTCTCTTTTAAATTGTTATTACCATACAGTGTTTTATAATGAAATTGTATTATACTTAAGTAATATGTACAGTACTTATCATTTTTTAACGCAATTCACATAACCAGCAATTATAATACAGTGTTGAAAATTCTATTTCATTGTAATACACAAAATGTTGACTTAATTTTGATAAGTTCGAGTTGACTATCCAGAAAAAAAAGATGTCTTATCAATTTTCAACTACTTAATGAATATGTCGAAAATTGACTGTGTTTACATAATTTTTTTTAGTTAATACATTTTTCAAGATAAAATATATATTTATTTACCAACGCTCATATCAACCTAACCTCGTGGCAGAAAAATTATGCTCAGGAGGTTGTATAGATGATGGAAAAATAACATAATATAATATTACAAAGTATACAGATCCCCGACGCCATCACTGAGCACCTATATGTCCTATCTACAAGGGACAAATTACGACGAGCGCGCGCGTTATTGTTACACATTTTAAGTTTCGCCGTGTCACCTGCTTGTCGCTGGGCTTGAGGAAACGGTTGTTGATCCACCGGATCTGCCGTCTGGCGTACTTTTTGGTCATGTACTTCATGGCGACCAGCGCGTCCTCCAGACACTTGCGGCCAGCCTCGGTGTCACGACCGTCGACCGGCAACTCCAGGTACTGCTGGAACTGTTTCAGACCGATGCACTGCAACACGCCCTTCGTAAAGTCCAAATCGAAGCTGAAACGCATCACATCACGAAAACCGATTAATAACCCGTACACAAAATATATTTTATTATTGTATATGATGGTATGACGTACAAAAAAAAAAAAAAAACTACGATAGTAAAATAATTTGAAAAGCAACGAAAAAAAAATAAATAACTCGCCGGATCGTGTTAACACTCATTACACGTTGATAATACGTCGAGAACATTTACAATACTTAAAATGAAAAAATTCGCTCTAACCGGTTTGCGCCACGAGCGGAATACGAATGTATAAAACAGTATGTATATATAGGTACACATAATAATACTATAGGAGACGTCATACGCTATACATTGTGTGCACTGCAAAGTTCTTTCAATATATATATATATATATATATATACAAATATAATAACGTCGTGAGTCGTACTACAGCGTGCGGTATTATGACGTGTATAGTGCATATACCCCATAAATCGCATTTGTTTAATGTTTATAAAACGCTTTGCGTATAATGTATATGCCCTCAAACGGTTATTATTCGCATAGTTGGATAAATACTGCAGCTAGGGGGTTTTATATGGCACAGCATATAAGTATATATAATATACTAACACGTATTATTATAATAGGTTTTTTTTTTCGTCTGCGATTATACATTTTCGGACTTGGGTTAGATATGCTAGCTAGCCAAGCTATCCTTACCTCTCACAGATGTACTTACAAACCGATACTAGTCTAACCCTAAATCATGTACAGGAATACTCAGCCCAGTGCTCATTCGTACGCCACGACAGTAGTCGCGTTGTAGTGCTTAGATATTATAATAATATAATAATGACCATAAACCGAACATATAATAATTATAATTTATATACACTCAAACAAATAGAAATATATGTGTGTGTGTGTGTGTGTGTGTGTGTCCGGAAGTAATAAATCGTTCGTCGGACGCGCTCACAGTTTGTTTTGAATATTATATGGTCCAAACAGATCGTTACGTTATATATACGAGTAAATATGCTTGTACAAAGCTGCATAATAGCAACAAGACGATATACACATAAAATACTAGCCGTATAATGTACTTAAATAATTCATAACAAATAAATTGGTGACGTCAAGAAATTTAGAGGTTTGGAAATTCTCTCCCACCCAGTGGAAACCGAAAGAAGAATCAACGTAAAAAAATGAATAAGATTGTATCGAACGATGTGATGATATACGTACACATTTCAAACACGCCTATATACGTACGTATTATAATATTTTGTAGCGACAATTCGGCGATAAATCTCAGTTACCGAAACGACCAGTAAATGACCTTTGCAAAGGCAACCACGGCATATGACGATGTTATGTTATACAATTTTATGATATATTATATTATTTCACACAGTGTATGTCAGCAGGTTTACCGTCATGTGCACATATGTTTAGATGTATACGCAGCAAATATTTATGTGTGCAAACAAACGTGGGTATATGATACAGACACGCTCCCTAGAAATCAAACTTTTGGGGATGTATCATGCGGAATTACGTGGTCGTAATATTATGTAACACTTGGAAAAGTAAATACAAAAAGTACCTTATATTATGACTTATGAGACGTCATTGGGTACTTTATTTGATTCGGAGAGACCGTGTCTGTTCGTAAAATCATCGTAAAGGCGTGCACAGACTCTAATAAATCAAGTAGCATCTAAGATAAAGTTATCCTAGTTCTTTATTTTATCAGCCACCGATATTTTTTATAATATTTTTAACCAATATTTTCGATTTATATATATTAATATTATACATAATCCACCACCCCTGCTATACAAGCTATATAATATGTATAGGTATCTTATATTTAAATTGGATTTAATTGATTTTAGAGTTTCGTTCATTTTTCTCGCGGTGTATACTCTTTAATGTTTTTTTTTAAAACCAAGTATATACACTATTATAAATAAACGACTGCGAGTTCGGAATATTCGTTTTAACTGTTTACGATGGAGTTATATTGTAGTCCATAGCGGTACCTAGGCATAATATAAACGAATGACGAGACGACTTACTTGTGTGTACCGGTCATTTTGGAAAGTTCTCTTTTGAACTGACTAAGCTCGTCGACCAATCCACGTTCGACCATCTCGTCGGTGCGTTCTTCAAGCCGTTTGTTCAATACGTCCTGGAAAAAATAAAAATACAATAAATATAAACGGCGAATAAAATGAGACACACATAAAACACGTTTCCGAACAAAATATCATACAGAAAGAAAAAATACGACATTTCGATCATAATATAGCATAGATAGCTGGTAGCATAGGTACACAAGAGATTTGTCCGCCTTTTCGCACAATTATTATTATCATCGCCGACCGGCGGAGAGTCATTGAACCAGTTATTATATTATTTTCCTTACACACACGCACACACACCACCACCGCCGCCGTAAATGATTAACTGCCCCGGCAACTATAAAGCCCGGCGCGTTTGAATTATTCATTTAGAGCACATACTTTCACGGTTAATCCGCTGGCCGTCTGTTTATTATAAATATGTATCGTCGCGTTTACGTTCATATATATGTATATGACGTATAGTCCAGAAAAGCGGACGGAGTGCTTTCACCACTATTGCACACTATACCTATATATAATATTATATACGCGAGCATAAAGCAGAGTCTAGGTAATCCTACATATATGGCACCGGAGTGCAAGAGCTTCTGTATCACAGCTGTACATACTATTTTCGGGTCGTCGAATTTGTCGGATATTATCGGAGTTGATAAAAAAAAAATATATAAATTGTTTTTTTCATATTATACCGCGATATCATATTATGCAACGTCAATCTGCTGGACAAAAAGTGCACTATACACTGCGGAACTCCATTATTACATTACAATATATATATACACACATAGTACCTATGCACATTATATGGGAAAACATCCTCCCGTTGTGCAGTCGATAAACGAAACAGCAGTATAGATAACTCGTCAATTTTTAATTTCAATCTATCCCTCCAGTTCTATCATCTTTATATTAAACCTATACTATATTATGGTTTTAAATATAAAACTTAGAAATTTCCGGCACGTGAATTTCCCCCCCCCCCCTCGAAACCCGCGAAGCCACCATATTCTAAAACGTCCGCAGATGTTTGACAAACATCGAAGTATTTGCGTTAATGTCTTCCGAGCAGTGTATTATAGGTTCCAATACACCAACAGTTTTATGTATGTTATTGGCATTTTTAGATTTTTGAAGGACGCACTCTTTACCGTAAAACAAGTAGTGTGTAAATTTTTTGTTTTTTTATATTTAATCGATTTATATATATTTTATAAAATCGATTGACGTTGTCGAACAAACATTTATCAATTTTAATTAAGCTTTCGATGTACATACAATATATGCACATCGATGACCGCATAACCTCCCGAAACAGACATCAAAGCGGCGCAACTCTTTCTGTAGCATATACGTACCTATATTATTAAACGCATTAAGTTACGCACATTTTAACTTTCAAATTATCTATAGTGACGTTTGGGGGAGGTGTTTTTTTCAAGCCCTCTGATACAAGAACACCAAACACACCACACTGAGAACGTTGCATTATTGCCACGACGTCGGCAACGTAAGGGTGACCGTACAAGAATACACAATATATTAAAAACGAGGATTAGTATACTACGTATATCAAACGTCATCCGACAAAACAAATACTAAAAACTTAGGGGATATAACGCAAAAACGGTAATCCCCTCAAAAATTGCTTTTCGATAATACATAGTAAGTACATATATTGACCCTCTTCCGAGCCCGACTTTGCTCCTATATAATGAGATTGTGGTTGGATATTGCGGAAACCAACAGAGTATTTTCGAAGCAGATCTGGGCCGGCAATACTATAATATATAATATTATACAACCATCAATCGTCGGCAGTAAACAGCTGTCCTCGTTTGCTGATCCTCACTTTCAGGACGACGATGGGTATAGGTACACAATATTATCATTACTTTAAAAGCTACACAGTCAAGGCAAATACATATTGGCATCAAGAATATATATATATCAGGAAAATTCCAGCAATGACATTCGCCGCGGGCAGGACTCGCGAGTAAGGAAAACATTCAAACATCATGAACCGTATACGATACTGCTGCGGGAGGAGGACGCCACGGGATACTTTTCACGAAAAATCGACCATATAAAGCAGTAATAATACAATATAAAACGAATGAAATCCTAGAATCTCGCAGAGTTGGAAAAACAATCGGAAAACCGAGTGGACGAGTACGCGGATCCGGGTGTTATTATTGCGCCTTAAGACCGCAGGATATAATGGCAAACCGTTTACATATTTTCATGCCGAGAAAAAAGGACCGACAGGACCGTAGGACAAAATATATTATATACCAGCTATACCGTGGTCGCCGTCCTACGAGTTATTCTACAGTTTCGAGACGCATGTGGCGTGTACCTCTCTCTATACTATATACGGGCTTTTTGGTTGGAAATGTGCGTCCGAATCGGCGCCGTAACTTTGAAAAAAAAAAGGAAAAATAAAAAACCACCGGTCCGGTCACGAAACGAACTCGGCAGAAAACGTGACGAGGCCTTCACTTCTTGTAACACTACCGCGGTCGCGGTGCCGGGGGCTAAGGTGAAATGTCACACGAGTTTTTAAAACTTACTCTGTCGCCACTGCAGAGCCGACACGGTGACGCGACAACTTCTCGACGCACAACTTAATAATTCGATAAAAATAAAATACTTTGGCCGCCGACTCGGTAGAAGGTTTTTCGTTTTTGGCCGCAAGTCCCATGCGCGTCACTACACATCATGTGTTTTGAATTATATTATTATTATGATCATTATTTATTTCGTACGCACAACGGACATATACTATTATTATAATATATTTAATTATACTAGCAGCGTTTCAAAAACCGAAATGACATCGCCGAACAGTTGAAGCAAACGACGGTTCGTGAAGTTTGAAATGTTACAATGTATATTTTTTTTTCTTTATTAAAGCTATCAATATAAAATGATTACAGCTTAATGTATATTATTATGCGGTGCGTTACAAGTAAAGTACCAGAAGAAAACAATAAAGACCATTGCAGTATAATAATAAGGTGACCGAAACAAAATGAATCTAAATTAGTAGATTATGAAAATCGAACAGAGAGTTGCAAAATTTAGACGAGCGACTGTTAGTTGATTTCTTAAACTTAATTTTAATTAATTAAATGTCGCATAAATATTCGAATAAATTACATTTTAAATGTTAATGATTATTATTATTTTACATATTTGATAAAATAGAATCTAATCCAACATATTATTGAAAAAAAATCATAGTTGTGAGCAGAGATAATATCTATACTATGTTATACACAGGTAATATTATTACAAGATTACTATGCATTATTATGATTTATTTTAAGTATCATTTCAATGAAAATAATTATTGTACACACGATTATTAAAACAAAAATTATTTTATTATTGGTTGTTATTTGATTTGTATATTGCCACCTTTTTTCTGGTTCGATTTTAAAACAATCGAAATATCTATTCATCACTACGTCATAGTAATCGCCATCCAAATGAACCGCGGAAGTGCGATAAATTGTACTCCTCTTAACGATGAAAATATTCGCAAATTCGACAATATCTATATCTGGCATTTTATTAATCAGCACAAGTATATTGCGTGGTTCAGGTCAAAAGTCTCCGACTATTGCATACCGACCAGTTTCAGACGTTTTACGATTCATCCCAAATAGTTGGTTGATAACGTTCAGACAGAATAATATTTACAAAAATTCAATCTAATTATTAAATAACGTTTCCCAGTATAAATTAATCAGCTAATCGTTTTCTCTGATTGGACAAATTTCAATATTATTATATAGTAGGTATGTATAGTATTGTGTTATCCACATTTAGGAGGATTTAACAAGCTTTTATTTCTACCTATTTCAATCGAGAAACGGATATAAACGATTCAGAAATACAATCAGATATCTATACATGTACTTATCTATATTATATGTTTAGTAAAATATACATTACAAATAATTTGATACTTTGTTGTACTGTTCCAGAAATCAAAAATATATACGTCACGATAATATTGCGTTATCCGAAATTTTGGTTCAATAGGCTATATTTGAATCTGTGGTTATATTTGCAATCTGGACTGGCTTTTACAGATGTTTTTATACAATTTTTTTGTAATTTCGTAATGACTAATGACCAATAAGTGGGTTATACTTTTTAGTATACAGAAACGGGAGACGACCTCATAAATTACTTTGAAATAGTATTGTATAATTTACAAAATTTACATTTTTTAATTTAAAATATTGTTTAAATATCATATCAAACACATTATAAATGCTTGCGCTGACACCCTCTTGACATGGCGAAAACCCGTTAACTTAGAATATTTTTCTTATGGTTACACCCACCTACACTTATAAGCAATCAGACGCTCGGTTTACTGCGTGCGACCAGAGAACTGGTAAACTATTTGCGTTTGGAAAACCAACTAGCATTGAGTTTCGGTTTAGGACAAATTTTTTACGGACTTTGTCCCGAATCGTTTACACACCGATTCCCGCGTTCAGTATTATAATAACTTTTGCTTTTGCCTTGGATTTCGATCGACCAGATTATTGGTCGAAGATTGTTTTATATATTAGATTAAGAATTTGTTTTTCACACAGCACGAACGAAACAACAAGGCGCTCGCGGTCACCACTTTGACCTAAAACGATACACGTAAACACGTCAACCACTAATCGAATCCCATCTGTATAATTTGATAACATGTAATACACGATTTCCGATCGACTTACATATTATTGTATGGCAGCGCACCGAAAGAGCGGTCGGATATCTGACAATAGCAATCAGTGATTATAGGATAAGAAAATGTCAATAAAAATTTATCGGTAATAATCGCTATAATATCATTATGTGTGGCACTCGAGTAAACCAGAAATCATTATCAGCTGAAATTGCTTACATTTTCTTCAGTTCCGAGTACTAGTGCGATGCGACACCCCAAAACATGTTCGTAGATTTCGATAGTCCACCGCAATAATACAGTATATCGTACGCGATTATAACATACAACACATAATAATAAAATACGTGAGATAAAATCGTTTTCCATTTCTAAATTCTTTTTATATACACATACAATAATATATATTACACACAATACATATACATAATAAAATATACGATTTCGAGGTATATGATATTATAAATACATGGAAACGAGTTATTTTCAACTTTTAAAAATACCATTATGCGTTCCCAGACGTTGAAATGTGTGCTGCTGCTGCTGCTGCCGAGGAAATATCAAATAATAATATAATTAATCTTAATTCTTAAAATATGATTATAATAAACGGAATCGTGCGAAAATCTTCTAGCATAATATAATTATGCATATATATTATATTATATGGTATATGCGCGCGTACAGAATATTTTAATGACTCGTGCGCATGCTGCAATTTCATCACTCCGACAATTCCATAGAATTTTATTACTTTTTCCGCACGCTCAATATTATTATTAAAATGTGTTAAACAATATATTATGTGCATTCGACGTTTGAGTGTTTGCCGTTTGAGATTAATTTCTGCGCTCCTCGCCGCCGAATTATGCGTTTTTCAATTAAAAATTACATTTACTCTGGCGCCCCGAACATAAGGAACGTCAATTATTAAACACGAGATAGATTTAAGGCTAAAAATACTCGGGAGATGACAAAATGTGACATCATGTGCAAAGGTTTTTCCAGAATAAAATAAATAACAAATCGAACTAACAGTAAGTACCTACAATAAAAATAAAACTGCTATAATACACGTATAAACAGAACAATATAGAATAGACACTCGGTCAGCTGTATGGGTTTACGTATCCCTACAATATGAAGTATTGGACTCTAAGAGTGGTATAAATGGCCAATGGGCATATTGTATTATTATCCTGTGGACTGTGACAACATTGATATGATTTATTTAAATGATAACATATGCCCCGCCCACCTAGACCGTGCTCAAGGTCACAGTCACCCGATTTTTTCAATACACGCAGTGTCGTACCCCTGCTATAAAGAACGTGGCACGAGGATCTTATCCTTAAGCTCCACCACATATCCCTCGGCTGCGTGGAGTGACGTAAGTATGTAGTAATGAAAATTGTGGGCGACATTTTTGTGGAAAAAAATATTTAAAAAAATAGTATTTGGGATGATCAGTTGAGATGTGTGCAAACTTACCCACGAAAGTAATTTTATTACTTATTATACATAATATATAAACACAGGATGGTTCACCAAACTAGCTCATCAATATTTTTTTCTTTTATAATCAATTTAAATTCTGACTTTTGGAATCTACATTTTCAAACTTCTAAGATATTGTTGTAATAATAGGTAAGTCCTGTGGCGATACAAAATTTTATTTTTCAGGTGAAAACTTTTTTTTAATACTATATACACATATCTTAGTGAATAATTATTTTGAAATATTCATATATCTAATTCAAAATTCTTAGTAGTAGAGTAGTTTCTCAGCTATTAAAATGTTTATATTATATACTATCCTACTTAAAAATTATTTTACAAAAATATAAAATAGGATATGTTATATTGAATATAGTTATTTAATTTATATACTATTGGATTCTTTAAAAAAACATATAAATGTTGACGGATTGATATTAATAAAATTTTCAAATCACTATATAGCCCCATATCTTCAGCTAAGGTTAGGTTATCAGTTGTCTTTTTTATTAGTAGGTACTGTAAATTAAAAAACTCCAAGACTTCTCATACGAACTATGTTTTAGACATATAACTTTATGTCATCGACATTTTCAGAAAAATTATCATCTAAAGAATTTACAGTGGATAAAAACGGGGGAGTCTAATTTTAAGATATATGATTGCCTTCGAGTAAAAATTCCAAAAATCGCATTTTAAAAAACTTGGCATTATTGAAGAAAAAGTGGGTGGGCACGCTTAGTAAATCGTCCTATATAAATAATATGTTTAAGACGATGCTGCGATAACCATATACAACGTATTGCTGCACATACTACGATGTACGCGTATATATGTGTGCACGGCATATACTATACATGTACACAACCCTCTAGCACTGCTATTACTTCTACAGAGACGTCGTGGGGAGGAGGAGATGCTGCGTTAGGAAAAATAAATAAATACATTATATTGTTATTTTTTTTTCAAATTTCCGCGAAAAAAACGTTCTCGGGCATATATAACAATAACCGTGAAGAAATACACTGCGGTAATAAGAACGTAGTAAGAACGGGGTCCTGCAGGCTTCTGGTCGTAAAACGTGTGCATGCCATAACGGTTCCTCGGCGAGAGGGATTTCGAAATTCGCGGAACCGGAGACCGACGACATAATGCACAAATGCACGAAAAGCCCCGTCATCCAAGCGAGGTTGGTCGAGCCGAGTACGACACCGGTCGTCTCCGATTATAATAATAAAAAAAAAAAGCGTACCTCGGCGACAACGTTCTGTCGCGGCGGTGGTGAAAGTATGTGGCGGCGGCGTACTCCGCTCGATATGGACAGACGGGGCCCGTCGATGAGTCACTCGCACGCACGCACGCACGTACAAACGGTCGTTCGGCCGACGCCCACGACGCCGACTGTAATAATAATAATAATCATAATATAATACCGGGAAAAGGGCACGGGCACGATATCAGCGAGCGTCGACCGTTAACTCGGTTTGGGGTATAAACCGAGAAAGAATTTATTGCCGTTCTCTGGGCGGCGGGCGGAGGTGGTGGCGGCGGTGGTCGCCGTTTACGAGGAACAACTGCCCAACGCGAGAAATAATATTTTATGCGAATTGTGCATGGTTCGCAGCGACTCGTCGTCGTTGTGATCGTCGTCACCTCATCGGTCGTCCCCGAAGAGTATAGCGCGAAAGTCGTCAAACGCATAATAGAAACGACGAGGGAGGCGGAAGAGGTTCTGAGCGATATTTATCATTAATCTCCCATACAGACGTCGTATCGTATGTTATATACATGTATATTGTAATGCCTACGTGATGATATTTTATTGTTGTGTTCGCGATCAAATTTACACAATATTTATGCGTAAAACTGTCCGGCAGCGTATGATAATCGCGAGTCCTATATTATAATATTGCGACCAATTGTTTCAGTCAGTATATACAGTCACAATTTATAATAAGACAATTCTACAAAATGTATTTAGTTGACTATCGAGATTGTTTACGGTTATGTTCTGTATTCGGCCGACCCCCGACAATAACGCTATTCATCGATATAATTTATTGTGTAATTGATAAAATAATACATACATATTTTAACTGATAAATTTAAAATAATGATAACCTAACTATTTAATTATCAATAATTATTTAACAAACGGTTTTTCAAATAAATACTCGAACGCTGCAATAAGATGGGAAACCTAAAGACGGCAGGTTAGAATTCAAAATGTTCAGTTCCGTAGAGAAAAATTGTAAACACCCGAAAAAAATCTCAGGCAAGTGATGACACTGAGCACGCGATTTCACTGTTCTGTTGACTGTTGTGATAGCAATTTGTATTTTAAATGCAGTAACTTTAGAAATTGGAAAGCCGAACAAAATATTTACAAACTTCTTCTCAATTGGTATGGCATCCAAATATGGGATTCTACAAAAAAAAATCCAATTATTCTAGTTTTTAAACCTTTTATCTAATTACAAATGCTCCTTTAATCTTACACACTATTTATTTCGCAACCAATGTTCAAATGGTAGAAACTACCATATATCACTCTTATACCACCGATTTTCAGCTGCTTAAACTATAACTTATGACATAATAATATTAACAACTTAGTAAATATTTTAAGTAAACATTAAGTTAAAACGTTATTATTAGTTTTAAAAAATTGAATGTAATAAAAATACTAATTTCGATGATCGTACAAAAAATTATGAAATATATAGTTTCCTCTCCATCCAGACTTAAGGCTATATAGTATTTGTTGATTATAAGGTCGAAATTTGCGTAACCTTGCACACCTTGAACAACTGCTGCGAATAACGCGCGAAATTATATTTCGTCGGTCCAGAGAACGTCAGTTTTTTGTTTGCGCTGCATATTTCGTCCTGCAGTAGTTATGTTGTTTGCGAAATTCAGTCACTAACAAATGCAATTATAAATATACCTTGTTCAAAGTCCGAGAGAGAAAACGGTAAAACTTTTGGACAAACAACAGCGTTAAAAAGAAGATTAAAAAAAAAAATACCGAATTAAATATTTATCCGTGTCGGTCGGCCGACATGCTATATACACTATACATAGTATATACATATAAACGCAGTCTACAGAGAAACAACTATGGCCCCTAAAACAAATTTAAAACTCAAACACTAATAAAGACAGACAAGATAGAGAAAAGTTTTGAAAACGGCGTTATTAATTGAACACAGTTAATTATATATACAGAATTTTAAATAATATAATGCAGAATAAATTTGGCCGTTTATTTTTTTAATTTTATTTTTTATGTTTTATATATATTTGTAATAGTACGGTAATACGTACGATAATTTTTATTTTAAACAATTCTCAATTGTACATAATAATATGAAGTAGTCCATGAGTACACGAATTTCGGTTGCAATTTGTTACAGCAGTGCTGTGCACACCAGTCGAAACTCGAGATTATGATTATGATTATAATATATGTTTATGACTTAGGAAATATGACGTCACTTCTGAATTATTCTAATTTCGATAAATTCATTATCACTCTGCAATTATAATCTATACTATTACTTAAACTTCACTTCTTTTGAACACTACACGTATGGTACGTCGATTGTTGATCGTGCAACACAAGCAACAACAAGCAAGGCACTGTGAAATTTGTTCATAATTCGTCTTTCACACAAATCAAATAACATTATTTCGATTGTTGTACCTCATTGTGTGCGATTGTTTTTCATTCTTTTTTTTTTTAGATTCTGAGTGGAAAGAATTTATTGGTTGTAAAGCGCATTTATTGAAAAATAAATACTTATAAAGCTAGTCCGTCGTTGTTTTTCAGCGCAAAACACATTCTTAGACATTGATTTGACATCATTTTCGGTAGAAAATTAGATCTATCTGGTACTGTATGGTGTCTTAATAAGGAAATGCCTTTTAATAATTTGAAAAAAAACCAACAAAAGACGAGAATATTTACGCAACACCGGTTGTTTCGATAAAAACGACTTCGGTTTTTCGTTTTGATTCAAAACTATTAATCGTATAAACTTGAAACACTCCAGTATTACATTTATAATCATTACTTGTACATAATTAAATTTTCAAAATGTTTATACTAACTTTAATCTACCCACAACACCAATTCAGACCATTATTTTAAAGTACGTCGGTATTGACTTATAACATGCAATGTTTTTAGCAAAAATTAATTTATTTTAATACAAATAATAATATAAAATACATAATATACCATAAACTATCCGTGCAGAATAAATACCAATCCACATATCTCCTTCGCTCATAATCGTTTAATCGCGTTGATCACTGAAATCAAATTTAACGTATACATTGACCTATTCTCAATGACGATAAAAACCTACTTTATGCGGCGGGAGTGAGTTCTCTGATTTCCTGATATACCCTATGTTGCATTGGAGAGAAAACGAGTGTATAACTATTTTACTAGTATACCTATTATAAAACCATTTTTAACATACCGTACAAACTAATTTCACTATTATGCAAAAAAAAAAAACAACTGATTATGATGATGGAGATTTATTCATAGAACTCTTTTAATATAAGTATATTAGTTATGTACCTACGTATTAATTCCGTATAATATATTCTGTAGATAAAATAATTGGGTTATTAATTAAACTTTTTTCTTTCAATAATTTATAGATAAATTATTTTTATCAATCCAGTGCACTTGTGGGTTAAAAAAAAATATATAAAAATTAAATATATTAAATATTAATTAACTATACTATGTATCGGTGCTCCGGATGCCCAAAGGTCAAAAATAACACTATGCTGCGGTATGCATACGACGAGTTACGTACTATATTATTATGTTCTTTCAGATAAAAAAAATACTTAAGTGATTTTATTAGGGAATCAATTAGGTAATTCAGTCATTTTTATAATTTCAACATCACCACCGACGTACTAACATAATATAAACTAGAAGAAAACTAAAACTCAGAAACTAATTGATCCCACTCACCGGGTAAAGGCCTTAACATAACATTGACCAATATCACAATTCACAATATAACACGATAAATGATATTAATACAAGTTAAGTTTAGAGCATACTATTATTACTGTGTAATTTTAAACGGTTATACAGTCTCGGCACGGGATTACAATTTTGAACGTCATCCTGTCGAAATGTCGACAAGTCGAATAAAAATATCCGTTTAATATCGCTTTATTTTTCTCCAGCAATTATTATGATATATCACTTCAACATTTCAAACGTTTTAACACGGTCTGTACAGTATACTCGCAGATTGTTCTTGACGAACTTATTTAACAACCAGACAGAAAAATGTCAAATATTGTGTTGAAATGATACAATAATAATAAAATATAACATTATTATCGTCGCAGTTAGGCGTTTGATCAGTCCCCGAGTGGTGTGTACCCATACACGTTAAGGTATAGCATACGCGCAGCAATATAATACCAATAATCCATCGTCACGCGTATTATAATAATATAGAAAAAACTACTTTCATCCTCTCTACAGGCCAGATCTCAAAACGATAAAAATAATTTGAAAAAAGCGATTTGAATAATTAGACTTATCCAAACATAATTAAAAACAATTAAATTAGTCTTATATTGGCTACACAACGTATTTGTGTTTTTATGATTCAACTCTTTTAAATTATCGGTAATATATTGTAAAATGGAATGTCCGATTTAATAGAACAATAAAAGGCGTACGGCGTGAAATGAAATGAATATTATATGTATTATAAAAGTTTCATAGAAATTTCTCGGTAAAATTCGCTACCGGTTTAATGGTCTTTCGAATCATAAAACGACTGAATAATAAATTATAGGTGCGTAGTAAACTCGTATAGTTGTAGGTACCATTCAAAATCGCCATTCATTCCAATAATTAGACGGGTAGTGTTTTTTGATTTCCAAGGCAAATAATATTATACCTGCAGCACGCCTCGCCGGCTATTACCGATAGTAAATAGTAATAGCACTATTAACCACTATATAATAATGTTATTAACAGCGTAAAAAATCGAATTGCAGACGCGTGCGCGAGGACTATTTAACGAGTTTCGATCGGAAACGACAAGAAGTTTTTTTTTCCGAAAAAATTAAACGATCATAGGTAGTTATACATATACGAACCACGGCGTCTTAACATAGGTTCACAACGCGTTATTAATTTAACAAATGGAAATAAAAAACGTACGACCCGGCGAGGATATTATTATATATTACTAAAGGGGGGCTTTGTCCCCTAATCCTCATGCTCACAAACAACTCTGGGAGCTTAGCCTCACTTTGCATCTTGAAATAAGCAAGACAAAAATTATAGAAAAAAAATATTATGCTTTGTGATGGATAATAAAATGAAGGTTATTTTTGACATTGTAGTTAAGACTTTTTTTATGTGGAATATGAAAATGTACAAACCTTTTAACATATAATTGCGAGAGATATCATGCTGTTGTTAGAATGGGGTGATGAGGGAGGGATTAGGGTAAAAATATATTCTAAATAGGCTTCAAATAAATTAAAATAGTATATAGGTAGCCCAAATCTGTTTGAATAAATGTAGGTAGGTACTTTGGTAAGATCAACAAGGAAAAAATATAGAGATTTGGAAGCATTATCACCAGTGAAATCCCATTCAAAAAAAAAATTGCTCTTATATGTATGTTTATTTTCATGCGTTTTATGATTAATCAAAGTTTAATCAAAAGTAATAGCAAGACATTTTTTGAAAACAAAAGAGCAAATAGCTTATGAAGTTGCTTTTATATCATTCGTTGAATATTTTAGGATCTTCGTATTTTAATTCTTTACCATATCAAACTAAACAAAATATAATGTAGATACCGTAATCAAAGTAATGCCAAAAATATAGTTTATACTTATATATTCTGAGATGTAAAACTATTTCTATGCTCAGATATAGTATTGGGAAATTTGATTATTTACAAACTTTAAAAATATACATTAAATTGGTTCATCACTTTTATGTTTTGTTCCTTTCTTTTTAGTTGCAAATTTGTTTGTTATTGTGATTTAATTATCTTCAACATAAACTTCAACTTATAGCAGACAAATAATCTTTCAGTTGTATATTTTAAAAAAAACCCTATATAGCTTAATTGTATTATGGTGAGAATAAAAAAAAAATATTAGTGTGGCGGCAATCCGTTGACCTATTTATCTCGATCCCGCGAGCGAGAAGATCAAGTAATCTATACGTAGTCGTTTTGTATTGTTATTATTATTATTATTATTATTGGTTTTGTTGTTGTTGTGAAAATTGTGTTAATATTACACTATAAGCAGATGACGATTTTCGAACGGGTTAATAACCATCGTCGCAGCTGCCGCGGAGGAGGCTACAAGCAGCAAGCTACACTAACGCTGGAACGCGATGAGACGATAATAATAATAATATAATAGGAATAATATATATATTGTATCGAAAGTGCAACGGCAACGGCGCCGCCGCCACCGCTTACGGGTTTCCGGTCGCGTGGGGGCCGCCGCCGTCGCTCTCCTATATTTATTTATTTTTATTATCATACATAAGTAGGTATGTATAATATAATAATATCAAACTCTGGCAATCCCTCTCCTCACCTCCCCCACCATAAGTCCGGCACACAGGAAGTCGCCCCCGCGAATATCACCTGTCGCCCGAGACAATTTTAAACGCTTTTCGTTCTAATACATAAACTGCGAGGGAAGGACTGCAAGATACACCGTCACAACTACACCTGACTCACAAAAAGAAAACGAATCGCTGCGATTATACCCTGTACACATAGGTGTAGTATAAATACACGTGTATAATGTTCGGGTGCACGCTTTATTAATTATTTTATTTTTTATTAATATTTAGAGATATGAACGCCAATCGGCTTTTGATGAAACATCATACAAATTCATAGTTATATTTGGACAAGTCTAGGGCTTGAAATTTGTTGTGTTTGCATGTTTTTTGTGGGCCCTTAGATTTATTACTACGTGTACACTTATATAGGCACTACGAAACATTTAACAATATTATAGTGCATACATTTTATGATTGATACAAACACAATTTTAACATTTGTAAATTAAAATAAAATATGTGCAGTGTGTACATTAATTTTTATTCGTCTCAGTTTTAAGTATAGGTATATTGTATTTAATAATATATTATTCGTTTTACATCATGTTTTTTCAATCTTTAATTTGTAACTATACATACAGCTACACGTTATACCTACATTAAAGCTTTTTATTTATTACCAAAGTTATTTTAGAAATTAATTATATATGAGAATTTCAAATATACCTAGGTACCTATTTGTTTCATTAATTCAATGTAATCTTAAATGTAGGCATAACTATACTATCTATTACATTATAAAGGGCAAAGGCATACGCAATTAATTGAACTTTCCTATGAATATTAACTCAGCTTGGCTTAACTGCGATTTATTGTTATTTTTATAATATATTTGCTTTGAATATCGCACTCCTTCTCGCCAAGGGATGAATCATTACAAAATTCGAAAGGAAAAAATCGGGAGACGGGAGGTCTCACTGGATTTTTTGAGGCCTCTGGAACTGGTGAGCCTATAGAAGAATATATACATAGATATATAGAAGCCTACATAGCAGTCTATAGGTGAATCAATCTTTCCAAAAGCAAACATTATGATCTGCATTCACACGACTTACGCGTCGTGTATACATGTTATACATACAGCGGTTATTCCGCCCGGAAGAAGCACAGACGACGCTCTGGCAACGCGTCTACTCTCATGAATTGAAAATAAAAAAATATTATCCCGCCGGTCGTTATAAACTCGCGACGCTTCCGCCTGCAGGCTCGCCTAAATGACGTGTAATGTATATGACTACGCGACACCGGCGGGAAGGGCTAAAAGCGCGTATCCGGTCAGCGATGATGCCGACCGACGCACACTGCACTCGGCGGTGCCCCGTCACATTATATATTAGCCCTTTCCTATTTACGGCGTTCGTCCGTCGAAAAACCACGTCACAATACAATATATTCTAACATAATATAATATAATATCTCAGGCATTTGCCAGCCACAGCACACCGACCGTAGATTTGATGACGCATATGTGTATATTACGCGCCTATAATATTATAATGTAGTAAATATACATTAATGTGAGTGAGTGAGTGTGCGCGCGTGTGTGTGTGTGTGTGCGTACAATACGAGACCTGCAACAGAGGTCAAAGGATTAGCCACGGTGGAGCGAAAACGCGGACAAAAGGTATGTACAGAGTTCCTCCTACATCGAGTATCTAGCGCCACCACCGGAAAAAGTAAGGGGGGAGGGGGGAAATAGATAAATCTGGGGGGTACGGCGTGCCGGAGTGGAGGAGATGGGTGAGGGGGGTACGGGGAATAACAGTCATGAATGAGAAGTTGTAAACGTAAATCGAGACGCGGAGATTGCCGTTGTTGCGTAGGCCGCGATGCAGCCGCATATACATAATGGGACCTAACCATGTAAGGAACGTTCGTGTGTGTGTTTGTGTTGAGATAGCTCAAACACATACATGTGTACGTCCTATATATCGCGGTACGCGTATATTGTTATTACGAAAACGGGGTTAATGGCATACGACTATACGAGAAAATACCGCGACCGCGGTATGTGCCATATGGACGTCGGCGTAGATAGTACATAGGTATGGGTTAGGCGAAGGGAGGGGCAGAAGCAGCGTGGGATTACCCGCGACGGTGACCGAGAGGAAACGAAAAACCGCCGATGACTGACACATACGGCTTGTGCACGCATGCAAGTATCACTTGTGACGTGAACGTCGGCGACGTCCGCGGGATCGGCAAAGAAAGATGTTTTGCCGACAACGCTTAGATCAAGAACTTACCTATATAATATGATAAACGACCGACAAAGGACAGAATAAACCACAACTATTTAATATTATACGCTTAATAGATTGTAACATGCTATAGCGACTTTTCCATTTAAGAAGCCACTCTCCGACGATTCGCGTCACCGCGCGAAATTGTTTAATGCTTGCGTTAGTGAAAATGTACTAATACAAATATTATACTGGTGCGTATACTACTCGAGCTTTATAATTTAGTATCGAAACAACTAAGTAGCGAATAAATATATAAAAATTATTGCATATAATAGGTGGGTACAGTGATAAGACTACATAACAAGCGTTTTAATAAGACAATTTGCATTTTGTCTTGAACTAGCAAATAACAGAAAATCATACTTATTATAGGTAAACTATCGCCTACATATGGGAATGCCCATTTTTAAAATGGCGCCAATGATCCGATTTGTAGAGTTCACGGACTATACGATAATCTGGCGTATATCATAATAATGCAACAACATAATAGCTATTGTATGAAACAACTAAATTACCTACCTATACATTTATTATTATAACAAAAATACTCGGAAAAACGGCATCACACAACGGTATAAAAGTAATATAAGTATACATTAACTACCTATACTTAGTGTATAATATGTATAATTTAACAAGTAAGATTTTTTTTAAGCCAGTGAAAAGAATTGGGAAGAAATCGCAACTGGAGATCCCCTATGAAAGCAGCCACTTATTGTACAGTTCGACTATATAATATAATGTGCGGTTATAACAACTATGTACACCGAGTAGTCGGTGCGATTTATCACTAGCAGGTCGTACAAGGCCCGTGAGTCGGTGACTCGCAAACGGTGTTGAGGACCGAATTCCGGGATTTTCATCCACCGAACGAGACATCATTTTTTACGAGTAATCGCGAAACATAATATTTTTGTCACCGGACACGGCCAAAAACTTGTTATAAACAAAATATTGGACAGGTAACATGTTTTATTGCATCCAATAGTGGTATATACGCGTGCCTGACGTACATATTATAATACAAGGTGATCTATTTAAATGTCTACACTCATTATTTAGAAGAAAAAAATGTTCTGCATACAATAACATTTAATTTTGAAAAAATATACAACATTTATAGTTATAAATTTTCGTTTTTTAATTTTATGAAAAACATCTTTTAATTGCATATTTTGAAGCAGACTATATTTGTTTGGAGTACTTAATTCGATACTGAACAAATCGAAATTCAGACGAATAGTACTAACTTTAAATACTTTTAACTAATTAAATTAAGTTTTATGATGTAGGTATCAAAATACTTCAAAAATATTCTGATCCAGGATATGATGAAAATTATAAATGTATAGAATTTAATATTACAACATAGGAAATTCCTAAATGTAAAAAAAATCATTATCAATTATAACGAATAAAAATTGTAAATGGTAATCTTGTTATTAGGTAATAATGATTTGGTTTTCAAAATTTTGTTTCACGATCATTATGTAAAAAAATATTGGCAAAAACAATTCAAATCAACGGTTGTAGACACTTAACGGATCACCTTGTATAGTATATTATAATTTTATGTGTTCGCAGTTCGCCCTCCCCTATTCGGATTATCGTCTAGCGTGGCGAGAGCCATTATAGTAATGACGGTTTTCCCGAGACGCTGCATAATATATACACATGAAATCGGACGACGCGTTTGGAAGCATAAAACATCACAATAATAATATTGCATACGTTATAGTGTATTATATACACGTCAATACACTATACATGGGGGAAAACCGTCAAGAGATTTCCAGAGACGGAGACAAATGCATTTCGTGTTGGGTTTCGGAGGCGAAACGAATACGCGACGCGGCGTTTCTAATAATATTGTGTGGGGGGAAATTGTCGCGGACGAGAAAAATACTTCACCACCGCGTTCGTAACGATATATAAAATATAACATACGCACACACACACACACGAACACACACACACACACACACACACACACACACACACACACACAAATACATACAAATAATATTATACATTATAACTCGTTACGTTGTTGAGAAAGACGCAACGATATGAATAAACAACTTCGTTTCCGGTTTGCCGAGCTCATCTACATTTTAAATTATTTATTGAAGGTTAAAGAGCCATATTGATTTTACGTACATTCACATGTGAACATCATAATATATAACAATAACCATATTATATTAAATTCGTGTTTATGTGTGAGTGTACTGTGCATATCATACATACGTAGATAGGACTCGTTTATAATTGAAATACACATGATTCAGAATCTTTAATATACCTACGGTGTAAATATTATATGTGTTAAACGCGATCGTTAAAATATATTATTATAATATTACTTTGTCTATCGCTTTGTTGTTACTCAATATCATATTTGATGTTATGTTTATATTATATTATATAAAACGTTTCGTGGAAATAATTGGCTGAATAGTTTCAAAAACTCATTACTAACATTGTACAGAAATATTATACGTTAAGTTATATCTGTATGAAAAATAATATGTATATGCGCACCCATGTATACTCTCGACATCATATTATTATTATTTGATATAGGTACGTGAGTGCATCGCGGAAAAAAAATTACCAAGAACGACGATGATGTCAATGTTTTGAGAGATGGCGCCTTTGATGACGATAAACATAGTTACAAACAATTAACGCCGTCTTCGTGTTGGCTACACGGTATGTACGGCGAGCGGCGATCATAATAATATTCTAATACCGCGATAGTGGGCAGAAGGGGTATGTGTATTGGTGAGGACGTGGGGTGTAGGAGGAGATGACGAGTGTTTGTTTTGAAGACGACATTGTCGTCGTTGCGAAACATATTATATTCTCATCATCGCCGATAATTATTATTATGCAAAAAAAATATTCCGCGTCACCGCGGTTCTCTACTACACAGACGATTCACCATTCACGTACACGAAGCATATAATATCATAATTAACTAATACAAATTATTATATTATGCACGTTTCGATGTATTATTATTTTGTATTGGAGGGCGCGTAAGTATAATATTGAACGCTAACGGGCAAACGGCGCGGATTTGGAATAGTCGGAGACGAGAGCTGAAATCGAACGCGGAAATATTGTGTATACGTATAGGGTCACCCCCGACATCTGACGACGAACCGTCGTGGCTTTTTGGCGCCGACCCTTGACAAACTCGAGGAGGCGCGTCCAGGCGGCAAAACACGTACTACGTATTCAGGGGGAAAGAGGGAAACGGGAAAACTCGAAAAGTTTGTGCACCGCAAACTTCATCGCTGAGTATCGAAATCCCGCAGACCGCAGTCGACGTCCGTCCGCCGTGAAGTAAACTCGGCAATGGATAGGCGGAACCTCGCCAACGGATTTATTTATTAATCGTATAATATATATTTTATACGATATATAACGCCAGGATCTACGCATAATTAACTTCCGAGCACTTTATTTATCGTCCATAGTCCATACGACCGTTTGTCAACCGCGAATCCCGTCGGCAGACGAGAGTTATTTTTATCGATACAGTGTAGTATGCGTATAATATATTATTAAAGCCCCCCTTCACCCACACCATCGTCCTGTGCGGAGGGGAATATAGGTATTTTGAAACGTATAATATATCAGGAACGCAGAGGACATACGGTGATATATTATGCATACGTTAGGTTAGGGACGTGATTTAACATATTATGACAATCTATAAAAATTCTAAGACTATAAATTATAAATAAAGATCTATAAACAGACCGCTCAGCTCAGCGGTCAACAAATTAAAATGTATATTAAAAAGTGAAACTCTCTAGCCACGTTTTTCTCAATTATAACTGTAGGAAAAAGCTGCCGCTGGATTATCCTGTCAAGCTTCCCCCGGAAAACAGTGGTCTCCGTAAACGCGTGGGATTCGGCCTCTATATCCATACAAACTCACAATCTTTACCACACATATATAACCTACGCGTATTATTCCCCTTTGTGCACTGAACTGTACATTTCAGTTTGTCACACGTCGTCGTCACATTCATCTCGACTACCCTTTTCTCAAACCAAAACGTCAATCACTTAGTTCAACCCCGCTGTAACATGTTACACTTTGAAAATCAATTGTTTTTCTTACCCCTATGTCCCAAGCGCATATTTTCTATAACTTTACTTGTACAACTCGAATTTGCTGAAGTTCGACATATACCAGGTGTATATAAACTTCCATTGATTGGCGATATCATTAATCCTAAATGCGCAACCTCTTGTTTTCAACTCACATGAGTAATAATTGTTGAAAATATATCGGTCCCGCTGCAGCAGTAATTTATACCTACGTTTCGAACGGAACTACTAAAACGACCGAACAAAATTGGGATGACATGAAAAAACAATTGAAAATCCGTCGAGTACCTTCTGCATGGCGCGTCGTCGTATACACGCCACATGGTGTATTTTGCATTTTAAAAGCGAAAATAAATTGAGCACACAATACACTACACACAAGTACGGCGACGTTAACATCATCGGTTTAATTTCATGCGTGATATACGAAACACATTGTGGTTTCAAAGCAAATTAATAAACAGACTATATAGGTACGCGGCGTTCGGACAATGAGAAAAAAATTATAAATTCAAAAAATCCATCGGTTCCACACACACACACACACACACAATACACATTTTCATGGTGAATACGTTTCGATGTAAATAATATTTTTTCCCGTATACATAGTATAATAATCACTATGTATTATACATTCGTGAATATGGGTTACTAAACTATATCATAGTACTGTGCGGTTTACTATGATTATCGAATCGGTCCGAACAACCGCCGAGGTCCGACAAATATTATTCACAGGTATACGCATAGTTTTACTGCAATGACACTAAATAGTGAGCAGCTTTCAAACGACGAATAATCGATGATAGAATGCAATGTTTAAGCGGATCGCAAGCCGATTCATCCTGCAGAGGTACACGCGATATAAGAACGCTATAGCGTTAGGTTAGTTATTAGTTACAATTATAATTGTACTACACCACAATCCTATTTATTATACACACTAACTCGATAGCCTTTGCACGATAAATTATTAACCGTATACCGCGAGATTAAACCTATAGGTACATATGTAATATAATGTACCTGTACGCGTCAATAATCGTCCTAATTATCGGATACGAAATCATGTACGTATAAACACCGGAGGAGGAAATCTCCTCGCCTAATCCACAATAGGTTTAAGAAAAAAAATGTCTTTTCACGTGTACCTATCAGACATACAAACAATGTTATCAACGTCATGACATAAAGCGATCATATTTAATAGGTAACTGATGCAAATAATAACAATACATACATAACATACCATACATAACAATACACACGCATAAAAGCTAATAAAACGTTAAAAGTTACTTAATAAAACCAAAATATATTAAGGACCTCCTAGGCAGGCAATTAAGTTATCACAGTTGCAATTGAATCAGTAGGTCATTTTTCTAAACTCGACCATCAACACAATATCGTCAAAAATAAAAAATAAAAATGCTTGTTAGGGTTTGCCCCCTCTCACTAAGCATCGTCGCTTAATTACGCCACTAGCCATCTAGCGCTAGTACTGTAAAATTATAATTAAGTATTGTTAATTTCATATTCTGAAATCAACTATATTTCCAAGTATTTCTTTAACAAATAAAAATTCATTTTGAACGAGTGATGAAGTTACATCTTTAAAACAGATACCTATACTTATAATTTAAGTTCGAGTTTTAAATTCAATTTTTTTACATCGATAAACATTTTCAAAATAGTGTATGAAGTTAAAAACATCACCCTGTATCAAACGGCCAGCAGACTCTAAAAAATCAGAAGGCGTCTTCAAAATCACTGGCAACAGTATAAAACAGTACAGTTTTATAAGACTTAAAAATAGAAGATTTAAAAAAAAAAACAATTAGGTATAATATATTATACACATACATAAATAAATTTTTCAAAATTTTCTCTAGACGTCATTAATTTCCCGCGCACAAAGCTCGGATATTATAGCTTATACGCGACAGTGTTATTTTTACTCTTTGCCCATGTCCTCTCCCCGGTGCCGTATATAATATTTGAGCCTACGCGACCGTTTACTTAATACTCGCCTGGTGCCAAAATTCATTCTCAAACTCGGAAGCCGCCCGCACTACCGGCCACGAAGCACGTGTATTATTATGATGTCTCATCATTGTAAAGCGCAAGTGCTTATCACTATAATATACGAGAGTGCGTTTACCTCGTCCGATATTTTTGTGGTTTAGCTCGGCCGGTGGACGAAATTAATTTCGAATAAACGCGGAAACTGGTTTCTTTTAAACATATTATACAAGGCGATTCGTTCACCACGCTCAACCGCTTTTTTCTTAAATAATGCAGTAATTCAAAATCTAACTTTCAGAATTGTTAAACGCACTGACAATTTTTTTAATTCTTGAGATTTGTTGTATACTACTTAATCGGTGTATTTATCCGTACTCCGTGAAGATGCAAACTTTTGATTTTCAAACGAGAACAGGATTATAGGTCCATGATAATGAATTTGGAAGATATGATGGGGCTAATTGTGATTTAAACATTTTAGTAATTAATATTTATCTATAATTTGTAAAAATGATGCAAGCAGTATAATCAACACTAGATCCCATATATACCATACGCAATACCTTACCATTTTTTAGGACTACTATCTTTAATATAAACATTTTAACAATAGGAAAACTATTTATTCGAATTTAAAACTATGGGTACACCAACATTTTTAAAATAAATTAAACTATAGAATTAAATAATTTAACATGGAAAATGCTCCCCGTACACATTTAAAAACCAGAAGTTTCTACAGCCAAGACACTCCTAAAGAAGTATAAAAAAATCTCAAGTTAAAATCAAAAATGCATTACTAAATGAAAAATGGGGGTGAGCTAGTACTATTAGTATAAGGACTAAGTCCTGATATTTTGAAATCGGACCCCACAAGTTAGGAGCTTGAGTCGTGTGTCTAGTATGATATTCCTAGATTAAAGTGCAGTTCTCTGCAAACATGTAATGTAATACATTAAATATGAACAATATACTATATTAAATAATATATTAAGGTGTATGATGAGTAATATATAATATAACATACGTTGCTGGTAAGAAAAACAGTAAAATATTAAAAACTAAACCTAAATGAGTGTTCGAATAGCTTCGAGAATATTGCTATATTAAGCACGGTATGACAAAAGTACTTAATCAATTAAATCGTTAAATACGAACATTTCATTTAAACGAATAATTATTATTGTGATGCATGTCTGCGTGACCGAGTGTTTTTTAAACACGTCAGTGGTCAGTGTAATAATGACATATATATACATGGTGAGGTAAAACGTTGTGTTGGCAAGCTCAATGTACACTTTTCCAGAAAGCATAACAACTCCGGCGTCGAGACTCGTCAAAGTCTCGTGCGGAGGGGGGCCCAAAAATACTGTATAGTCACCCACCTGATAGATTCGTGTCTGCGTGCCTATGAAAATAGGTGGTCCTATTATACTGTAGTAGCAATATATGTTATCATATAACGGGCAACTGTTAAACGTATATTTTTTTTTTAATGCAACGCACATGCTACACATTTACACATTTACAGATCATCATATTAAAATATTATCGTGGGCCCATAATGCTGTGTGATATACAGACAGTAGTCTGTTGTAGTACATATTATTATTACATATTACTATAAAGTACGCGCGCATGCACCGGCCGACAATGATCATTATCACACACACACACACACCATCGACGCGACCTACGACCTTCGGTCGGATTAGATAGCGCGCGAACCGCATAATCGAGCAACCTAATAAAACTGCCGAAACCGTCCCACCCATTAAAAAACATAAAAAATAATATCATATTATACTCTAATAAAATCATAAACAATTCGACTGATGGACTAGGAGGCGACTGCGGTGGCGATGGTGGTGGTAGCGGCTGACAAAACTCATAATCTCCCCACTCACAGTTTGAGCGATCGTTAGCATGCAGGCGCTGCAGTAGTCGAAATCTGTATAAATTCCGAAACCGCGTCTGATATTACACACAGTGTATACCGAATAGAAATGTGCACTTATACCGGGAACGGTATACCGAGCGGTTCTGCACTGCATACCGCGATGTCGTTGTCCGACAAAATATGTAAAACATTATAGTTTATAACATTATGTATCATAGCACATATAGCAATGTTACATATTATTACTAAAGATACGGGGCAGCCATGATGGGTGGCTAGTTAAACTTTTAAAGGGTAACCACGTTGAGAGTATCTGGTTACAAAATAAGAGTATAGGTAGGTAGTGAAGTTACCCGAACAAAGTTGCTTCTCTAGTTACGTTTTCAGAAGATTTTATATCTATGTATGCTATTATTATTGTTCAGAGTTGATTCCTAAACTGATCTAGAATTATTAATACTATATAGAAGTTTTCAAGAATCACCTAGTTTATAGGTAAATCCTGCATTTTAATAACCCAATATTATGAGTTTTTGATTTCGGAATTTTGGCTGCTACAAATATGTTTATGTATCTGTAAAAATTGATTTAAAATCAAAAAAGGCGGGCTAATGGGTACCACTCTCCGTTAGTGCTATGAAAAGTTATCAGATTATTTGCACCATCTCGCAACAGTGGCAGTACTCAAATAGTGTCTTTGAATAAAGAGAAGAATTTTTACTTACATTGCGTTATTACCCAGCGACCAACACTAATATACTATAATATTTATATAATAATTTATATCAAATCATACAATATTTTAGCAACGTACGCTTACCTGCTGCCACCCCACCGTATACTTTACTCCAATTCGTTTTTTTTTTTTAATATTTAGTAATATTTAGCAGATATGTAGAAAAAATATAAATTATATAGGTACATCATTACGAATTTTTTTTTTCGGTGTCCACATTTTACACGATTACCCTCCCCAACGCGTCTCACTTAATGTATACGCATAAATATATGTTTGGTTAGGTACCTAGAACACATACGCGTGCATGTACACACTCGGAAAGCACTCGTCGCTTCGATGTCAAAAAGGATATCAAATAAAGTCGGCGAATCCTATATATATATATTATACTTAACAACTTAAAACCTTGAAATGAGCCCTTCTGACGACAATATAATATATATATATAGACACACATAAAATTACGTCGTATACACTACACTCATCCTCTTGGAACCTTATACGACTACTTTGTCGCAGTTAGAAGCCATATTATATAAAGTAAAATCTTACATTATTATATCGAAATTACAGTACAAACTATAGTAGTATACTATACTATATTATACCGTATACAGTATATGGAATAATTGAAAGCGATACACTTCGACATAGAATCAAAAACGTTAATCGTTCTCTAGCATATAAACTCCTACTTTTCGAATCTACAATTCATTCTAACCTCCACACATTAACCCGTGTTCCCAAATATTATACTTCCTTGGCTTCTGAAAAAAAACCATCTCAGTTATTCTCTTCAAAATCCACTTGTTAAAAATCTGTAGTCGAACATTATATATCTGGAAATATTCCCCACCACTTTAAACGCAATTAAACTGGTGCAGACACCTTGAATTCCATTAAACGATAAAAAAACGACTATACTTACAAATTTAACTAAAAAACCAATCAAAGTGGGAACATAAGTTACACCTGCCTAGTTGGTATTGAAAGTAGTTATAGAACTTTCGTACTTACAACCTATTATTTTTTTTATCGAAGTGCCTACATATTTTACACCAATAATAAATAATCGAATTCAGCAAAAAGCATCAAAAAGGCATATTTTTATAAAAGTTCAAAATCTACGAATAGATTTTCACTACAAAAGATCGATACTTGTTTTCCACTAATTTCCTATTGTAAAATGTAATTTGTATAAAATATTAAAACAATGGAATTAATAACTGTATTGGGAAATCGTTTTCCTCATATCCTGACGAAATATATAGCCATGAAAATTAATAATACTCACAAACGACATTGACCTTAAACCACTGCAAGAATGAAGTTTATGCAGTACGTTACAAAACACAGTTCATTGAAAAACTCCAATGTCGTACCTACCTAGTTTTAAAAATGTCTGGAAGTTCGTTTTTTCCTCCGTCGCAATTAGTGGGTAATAACTTATAATTTAATTAACGTGTATTTGTATAGACAAGCTAAGATGATCGGTCGATGGCCACTTAACTGTTGGGTGCCTAATTTAGAACAATGTTTAAAATTCGGAATCATGTTAAAAAGGATAATATTATATTAATCAACCGAAATATTCTTCTATAATGAGCGAAATATAAAATTATCGAAAACGACAATCGTCCGGCTGCAGCGATAACAGACGCTGTGACATTTTATGCGTTTAGAACGAGAAGAATGTTTGTCGAATGTTTATAACTCGGCTTATAACACTCTAAAAAAAAAAACTCGTTCTTGGGCAACGCGTCTAATTAAAAACCATTTAGATGTTCGGGAATCTTGTCGTTTGGCACACAGCGTACCTAATACGTATGGCGTTGTATATATTATAAGGACATTTCTTTTCCATCGAGCGGGTCATCGCCGAGATTTGGCAACCACGAATTACCGACCTAAGACGACTCTTCTTCTTTTTCCGTCCTGAAGGTCAACATTTTTAATCGAATTCGAAAATGCACACTACCTATATATGTTATGCTTGCGTACGTACAATACACAGTTAGGTACCTATATCATTATACGTATGGCTACAAATATACCGATAACAACGACGAGGACGATGATAACAGCGACCGTGACGGTGGCGGAAAGGCGTAACCGCGACCGCAATACCGTAGTGCAGCATATTTCAACGTTTAAATTATAATATAGTTCTCGAGGGCAAATCGCCGTGCTCTCGGTACAAGCAGATGTACCCTACACCTCTACTATCCGTATGACTGATTTACAACTCGCTCGCGGTGAAACAAAACATATTATATAAACGTGAATCACAATGAACTTTTGACTTGGGACACTGGGTTTGTTTGGGCCGTCAACTTTTGTGTTTTCGAAAGAGACAAAACTATTTATCCGTTTAATTTATGTCGCTATGTATAGGCACTTAAAAGTAGTTTTGGCAAAAAAAGCGATATACTTATATAACTTTCGAAAAGTTAAGAATTTAAATATGAATAGTTTACTATTTATAACCGTTTAAAAAAGTATAGGCACCCCGTGGAATTTCTATACCCCAAATATAGGTATAATATTTACTCCAGTTTATTAAATGTTTGAATGCTGTTTCTCAGTACAGTTTTGAAGTCGGTAACATTTTTTTTCGGAAATACAATTTGATTTGAATACGAAATTAATTACATGGGTGAAAGAAAAACTAAGAATTGCAAACCTGCTATGTATTATTATAATATTATGACAGAGGGACGCAATCCCACCCCCCTGCGGCGCACCAGAATACAATTTTACGACCCAAGTGTATTAATTTTCACGTTCTTCGAGATGACAATTTTATTACAACTATTATTAATTATTATAACCACTCGCCCAAGATTATAATCAAGCTCAAGGACGGGTTATTCACATATAATACTATATAGGTACTATATTATGTATGTTGGGTGATCGTTTTATAGCGGGCCGGATTTGATACGAAACTTGTTTTCGGTTTTTCTTATTGTACCTATGCATATTGGAAGATTTCTTCTTTCCGTTTAGGCTATTTTCAATTGTATTCATTATATCATGGTGATTTCTCAATAAGTTTTTTCAAAAGATAAACTGTTGTATATTTTTATAAACGACGATACGTAAATGCCGAATATTAAACAAATATAGCATTTCCTCGTCAGGCGAGCATTCAAATTCGAGGGGAGTCGAGTGGCAGGAGCTAAGACACGATATTCCGGTGCTGCAATATTATAAAATATAATATACTCTAACCGTCTGTAACAATATATTTTTTGTACTCGAAACGATAATTTGTCCTCATAAATAAATTGCATTATAAAATTACAGATCAGATCAAGACAACTCGTCGGCGAATGATTGTAAGTAACAAAACGTCTACATTACACAGAGGAAGGGACATTTTAGGGAAACTTTTCGCTCGGAGCTTTGAAACCCCGAAATCGAAAAACGTACACTGAAAACCTTGGAGGACAACGAGATCACGGTGTATACGTCACATAGGTATATGACGTGTACCAAAGTGTGTGAGTGTGTGTACTTACTCGGCGGCGTGCGTGCGATGTGCACCGGACACGCTGGACGGGGTTCGCGCGGAAAACCGGTTGACAAAACGGCGCCAGGAACAGGTTTGAAAGTTGTATAGGGGAAGGATATTATATGCGACGACACACACACACACACACACACACACACACACACACACGTGTGTGTGTGTGTGTGCATAAAAATACCGTATACACAAGCAACACGCATACATACATACATACATACATACAAACAAACATACGTCATACATACATATATACACGCTATATATATACAGGTACGCGGTACACTTACGGTATTTCCGAATAACTTTACACCGAGCGCGGATTTCGCTCTAGGTATATAATACATTGTACATGTATATATATTATACATGGATTTTCATCGATCCGGAATGCCGATCCGATAATTGAGCCGTAACGGAACCGCGTCGTCGAGTCGTCGCCGGACGTACACAAAGTTTAATATACTGTTCGCGAACGCGTTTCGAGCATTATTATCGTATCTAGGTACAATATAGTATATATATTGGTACAACGACAGTAATATGTAAGACGTACGATATTATATTTGCTCGCCGCTAGTTTATAGCGACTGCCAAACGGGGTTAACGGGTCTATTATCATATGATATGTCGTGTGACATTATTACTGTATACTTATTATTGTTTTTTTTTCCCGAGCCGACCCGAAATATCATGATATTAAATATTTATATGATTTGACATTTAATTATTATTCCAGCGTGATTCGTTTAGGCTGCTGACTTGAACGCGTTTCCTGTCGCCGCCGCGGAGATCGCGAATGGATGTACAGCGATTTTCATCGGGAGCCGGTCATTGCCGTTTATTTTTACGGTCACCGGCATAATTAACGATCCCGAACAGAGTTTTGGGAGCCAAGAGTAGTGTACAAAACTTCGTGACATATGTTTTGGCACCAAAAATCGTAGGGCCTATGCCTATATAGACAGTGGTGTATGTGTATAATATTATATGTTTAGGCCACTGGAATTTAAATGTTTATATATACATCTGCACAAGCCTATACATCAAAACGGCATTTTCAAATTGTTTTTTACGATTCCCCGGCTAGGTCAAATAAGTTATTTTCAAAAACATAAAATATGTAGGAAAAAAAATTAAATGAAATGAAATAAATATATACGCCTATACATAATAACAAGGGTCTCACGTTAATAAATCACTCTGTATACAAAGTCATTGCGGTAAAACGCGGTATTCAGATTGTACCTACACCGCTACAGCAAGCGCGTAAACCTTACAAACAAAAATCCTTCGATTTACAGTAATCCGAGTAATTTAGAATCTGCAACAGCGGTGAATCGAATAATAAACAGTAGGTAAATTATACGACATGTCCACACGCTATTAGTATAGTACGTCAGTGTATATCTTTTTTACGCCGGTACTGTTATTATAAGCGTTTAAAACATACTAAAATCGAGTGATAATTAATTTTTTTATCGAAACCCCATTAACTTCAACGTACATGCGTAATAACGTCAACCGATATAAAAAATTCAGTGATTCTTTATTTTTAAGTAGCTATATAGAGTGCATGAATATGATCGGTCGATAGTTTAATATATATATACACAGATGTACGCTAGTGTATTACTAGATATATTACTATTTAACATCGACTTGAGTCATAAAATATAAAACAATCGACAACAAATTATATTGTAGTGGAATTAAATAATAGGATGTATGTACGAAAAATCAATATTCCGAATGAATACTGCAGAGTAATCCGATTTCGGTACTTAAATTCTAGACTAAAACAAATCAAAATGGAAAGAAAATATACAAACGGTGTTATTATATATACATTATATTTTTCTCGTTTATATCTTCAGTCTTTATGCTTTTTTTATAATGGAAATAATTTATATATTTTGTCAACGTAAATCGTATTCCAATCGGTTGAGAATTTATTCACTAGATACATTTTTACAATCTACAAGGCTACATATATAGCATGAGCTGGAAATCAATAAAAAAAAATAGTTTCAAAGCATGGTGTTTAATAATAAATTAGAAAATCACGGTGACAGGTGCTGTTAGCTGCTAAAGAGATTTTGTGAAATCCGTCAAAAACATAAAGAAAAATGAAGTGTTGACGTTTAAAACCGACTTAATTAATCGTACAAACCTTAAGCGCGTTAATAATCACGCATACTAGAGACTATAATATTAAATATATTAAAATCTAATAAGTAATAACCAAAATGGAAACAGAGATTTTGGACTCTATTACAGTGTTTTAAATTTTAATTAGGTTATTACTTTATCATTGATGCTGTTAAACCTACATATACGTTATTCGCGATAAACGGCTCATCCAACAAAGTGTGTAGTGGTGTGTACATTGAATGGATCATCGCCATTGACAATAAACCTCAATAAATGTTTCGTATATAAATTAGTATATAGTAAAAAAAAATATGCTTTGACCATAATAATACGATAGCAAAATAAAAACCGACAATAATTGTTACTCTTTATGATGCAAAAAGTATTCTAATACTGCAGTAGGTATGTGTGTGCCCAATTTATGATGATGATAATATACCTACTGTAAATACTGAATATATTTCAGATTTTTCACTTCCCTTTTTTTCCTGTCAAGCGAGATTCGGGGAAGGGGGGAAAGGATTTTTCACGATATAATAAATTACGTATTGTTATTGCGTAAAATTTAGGAACCCGTTGTAAAAGGTCAAGTGACTAGTGGGAAAAGACAAATACAGTTGACAACGGTTACCTAAACACATAGCCAATAGGTAATATGGAATATATTATACTTCCATATAATTGAGAAAAAAAGATGCAAATAACAAAGAATAATTATAATCTATAGGTATAAGTGTGATAATCAAATGAAATAATATCCATATTCGTAGTATAGAGGGTATTTAAGTAAAAAATAAAAATGAACAAAAACAAGAAAAATAGTCTTACTACGCAGTCGTCTCTACTCTTTACTCGGCTAGAGCCGATTGACACCACAACGCGAGTACAATCCGGGATACAAAATCCCTGAAAAAAATATAAAAATTACGTGTAGGTATGCTGCCGAAGTGTAGGCCAACTATTGACTCGTACCTATAGCTAATTCATTTTTCTCTTTCAGTTTAATTATATTATAGAGAAAACAAAAAAAGTTAGTTACTTAATTGTTTTCGGCAACAAATGTGTAGGTATTCAAACCATCGCTTATCGCGCATATCGCACATATATGTACAACATTCTATACACTAATAATTGTTCTAATTTACATCTCTATAATATAACTGCATACAAACGGCGTGTACATACAATGCAGCTATTATGTAGTACATCATAATTATTATTTGTAAGACATCGTCACATATGTATAATTGGCAACGTACCTTATTATATATAAAAATCCTAATGGCACACGACCGCGGTATTATCAGTAAAACAGCAATATATTTTCCCAGGACCGACGAGGTAAACGTTTAATAACAAGTGTAAAATAATGTTATGCATTCTCAATAGTAATTTGCACTCCTGAAGATACACGAGTATGTTATATAATAACTTTCGATGGACATTAATAATAATAAACATCTGCGGAAAGTTCACTTCAATAACTGTAGTAGAGCGAATTGCCACCGAATGTGTTGATTCGGAACCTGTAGCCCATACACATTATTATACGGCCAGTTGAAAAATATATACTATATAGTTACATTGAAATCTATTTGTAATTTGTATACAGTAAAGACAACAAAATAATGGTGAAAAAATAATAAAGAAATAAACATATTATATTATATTATATTATATTTACCTTCTATAAAACTACTTGAATGGGTTTTTTTTTCATAGTTTTTATTATCTGCGAGTAATTTTATGTAATTTAAGCGCTAACTAATTTAAAAAATACTATTTTACAGGTATTATTTTACATACATATACTATCGTAGTTATTTACTCGAAAACGCAGCAGCAGATTAGAATCGATATGTAAAATTAAATACTAGGAAAAAATAGTATACACACCAAGTAAAACGTTGCATAAGAATAATGCCATAAGAACATTACGTTTTAGAGGATGTAGGTTGACTAGTTTTTAATATAATAAACACATCTAAAAAGAAATAGGCACGAAACACATTAGTACGAATGAGGTCGTAAACAAACGTGTATTTACATTAATTATAATAAAATGTCCATCCCTCTTTTATTTTATTTTTTATGTCTTTCCTGTGCAGATAAGGTTTAATTTGTCTCTAACAGAAGTATGTAGGTTTTCAGCAATGTTTTACGTAAGTTAAACATTTTATTGTATATTGCATCTTCAATACTTTTGCTCAAAATTATTTTATCACGTTTAATTTAAAAACGCATACAATAGGTCGATATATCAATTTAAATTAATAATTAGTATACATTTCAAAAAGGGTAATGTCATTAAATCGACTAGTTAAAGTGTATAAATGTTATTGATTTGTAAATTAAAATGCATATAAGTAGGTACTATTGAAATACAAATGGAAAAACTTCAAACCTTCAAAGTACTGTTAGTAATTTTTTAATGGAGTGAATAAATTTATGCAAAAGAAAGTATAAGTATAAAATAAATAGGTAGATTATAAATGAAATAAAATAATGTACATGGCTTATGAAATCTATTATAACACAACGGTCGATATTCAGAGGCCATAGGGTAATAAATAGTGATCAACTGCTAAACATATTTTTTTTTTTTAATTGGGATATATTCTTTAATTTGAATAATCTTTTTCTTTCTTGATAAGAAAGAAGGAAAATAAATTCTATTTAACGTTGAATAACGACTGAAGAAGACAAGTGTAAAAAATTTAACTTTTTATTCGTGTATAGTATATAATTTATTAATACTGCAATGATAACAAATAAAAAAAAAATAACCCATACACATCACGGAATTACTTTAAAACATTTACATATAAAACCAATTTCTATTTGAAGGACCCTGAGCCGGTAACACGACTCGAGCATTTCTTTTAATATGCCTACACCACGGGAGAAATTAATATATTATTTTTTCTTTCAAAAATTAATACCTATCTCAGTGAAATGGAAGTGAATAATATAATATATACTGTGGGCACAAACTTATATTAGAGTGACACTATTTCCGGGTGCGCGCGCGACGAAGTGTAGTAGTAGGTACCTATAATACACAAGTCTGCGTGAGAGGAGAAACACCGGTGGGGGAGTGGAGGGGAGGGACGCAACTTATTAAGACACAACTCCCCCTTCCGCTACCCTCTCGACAACCATCAATCCTCGTCTCGGGACAACCGCCAAACGCGTGGGCGCCCCGGGTCAGCACGTGGACTTCACTATTTCGACTACCTCGAACCCCCCTCCTTCCCCCCATCGCAAGAGCCATCCAATTGTCGTCGTCTGCTGCTGCTGTCCGGTGGCTCACCCGACGACGTTTTGTACGTTTTATTATTAAACGAAAAAAATTATTTTTTAAATATAATTCCGTCTAGCCCATGCCCGCCATTATAACATTATATACATATTATTACACTCGTGTCGACAGCTTCCTTTTCGGCGCGGGACACCACCCTTTTCCACCAGAACCGCTCCCGGGGGACCTTGACGGACGGTAGCGCACGGCGCCCACTGAAATCCCCGAAGGCGACGCGCGCATATACATGTGCTCGAGTGTAGTAGTAGTCGTCGGATGTTTATTATCATTAGTATCATTATTATTTTAACGGCTGAGGACCTTTTTAATAATAAAATAAAAAAAATGTAGTTTTTATTATTATTATTAACGACCGCTCTCAGACGACGACGTACTTAAACTCGGTGATAATATAATATAGGGTGACCGTAAAACCAGCACGGTGTTCACTGCATGTATTGACGGAATGACGACAATTTTCACAAGAGTTTGAAAAACGAGGGTGGAAATATCGCGGTTGACCACTGGCGATGAGTACCTACATATAGTGGCCAAGCGAGCTATTTAGGACTTACACGAATTGTGGCGGGAGATCGAGTTCTCGCTTTCGGAAAGTTTATGCCAAAACCATCGAGGTATATCGACATTTAATTAAACATCGTGGATACGGTAGGATAAATTATGGGTCTTCGGCTTGTAATATAACATAATAACTAGATGTATAGTCTGCACGTACAACGCAATCAATAACCTCAAGCTCGCAGAAATTAAGCCATTAGAAATAAAGCATCGCCGGACTTCATGCAATCAATTTACGGGGGAGGGTACGTACATCATACATACGGACATAATACGTACAAGCATAGGTACACAATAGAAAGACACTGTTGTATAATATTATAATATAATATTATATTAAATGAGAAATGAAAAATAATACAATATTATCGGGGGTTCGCTGAATCCACATACCACCCCACTCACCTCTTCATTCACAAACCATTGCTACACCGAGCCGCGAGTACAGTACACCAACCGGATAGGTTTTTATTTCCTTATATTCGTTTTAAGACAGCCGAATCAAATTGTTATGCTTTTCCGTATGTTCACATATTAAATAATAACATATATTATATGTTCCATCACCACCCGTGGCTGCGTTAATAAAACTATTGGCTTCTAACATATATACATATAGATGTCTATGAGGTGTCGGGAATTTACAGTCTGGCCCTTCTCCCAACTTTCCTACAAACGTGTTATAAAGTGGTGCTATGCGTCCAGGAATATATCGCGGCTCCCTGTTGGAAAAAAAACGTTGACCACCACAGTCGCACAAGCTGTATACACGCCGTAGTCATGCACAATATAATATTATTTATTACGCCGTGCCCCGAGTATCGAATTGCAATAATAACGACAATATATGTATATAGGCAAGGTATGTTACCTATGAAAGTATTCGTGGTGTATACATCATATTATAGGTTCGGCGATAGGACTTTACACGCATGATGCAGTCGTTCGAATTTTTTTCATGTACTGTATTATCATTTATGTTACAACACTGTTATATTATTATATTAAATAATGCAGCGGTTCGTGTTCCCTCACAACGTACTTATCGAATGCGTTCCAAATTTACATTTTTTCAAGCCCACCCCGATGCACGCGCCGCGCGCCGTTATTCTTTTGAAATCAAAATCGTCGTTATATTCACGTTTAGCTCACTGATTGCGCGAGTGATTTGCTTTGCGACCGAATAAGACGCGTTCGACGAGACGAAGTCTCTTTAAAAAAAAAAAACTTGAACCTGAAATGAAAAAATAAACGAAACTAGTCGGTATATAATAATATATAAATATACATATTATGGGAGTGTTTGTATGTATATGTGTTTACACCGCGAATATAATATATTTAAGTGTACACACTACACCTATATACTGTAAGGAGGATGTTATGTATGTGGACGAGGCGCCTATAAATTTATTTCCCTTGCCTTTTTCTCGCCCCTGTCGTTTGTTCGTCTCTCTAATGCGCATTTACCAGATAAGATACGACAAAGAAAAAAACACAGTTTTCGCACACGGTACCTATAACGTACAGTCCTTGTTTTCCTAACCAAAAGCGACGATCGCGGGATAACAACATAAAAAAACTCGAATAACGCACATGCACGTAGTTTGCTGCGATAATGGTGAACACAAGTAAAATTACGTATAAGTAAAAATAACGAACATCGACGAGCGTAGGAAATCTTCGACAACTTACACGAGTCCAGACACTGCAGAAGATAAAACTACAAACGTACGTCTCTGTTTAAACGAAAATATACATCAGAGGATTAAAATATCAAAACTCGGGTTATTCCTCTAGTGTATGGTTGTACGAAAACAGACAAGAAAATTAATGAATTATGATACAACAACAAATAATAATATGTATATATACTGGAGAACGGACAATGATGAGTTCTCATACAAAGTATTACGTTTCTTCACAACACTTCATCCCCTCACACCATAACGAGAGAAAAAAAACATTTGGTAAATTATTTTATTATTGCAATAATATAATTATAAATAAATAGGTACGTTAAATTTACAATATATCGAAAGAAAGAGTTGGGATAGAAAAAAAAATTACCCAAGTATGTTTAAATCACTAGGTAGTCAGAAATAATATACATTTAATAATAATCATAATATAAACCTACCGATAACTAAAAAAATAATTGCTAATTTATGAATTTATATAAAAATAATAATATAATAATATATTGTATAATAAAAATAGTTACAACTAATTTAATTAGTAAAATATTTTATTTAACCATGTCGTATTTTTGGCTTGAGTTTTTAATTGTATACTAACATGGAACCATCCCGCGTGAAGTGGAATAGTATATTTTGTTATTCCCCCATTTGTATATTGATATCTAACATATCCTTCATATGTATAAACAACGTTTAGTTCATTAAATATTATTATTATTATTATTATTATTATTATTATTAATATAATTATTATTAAATTATAATTCATTATAACATTTATAACGTACTAATATGGTAATTATGTATACAGCAAGTTTTCCTGAAATTATACGAAATCCCAAACGATACCTGAAGGTACGTTACAGAAACAAGCTGCAATGGCCCAAAACATTTAAATTATTATAAAGCCTCGTCCATATATACATCCTGTTGTAGTGTAATAATCCTTAAGATATGTAATAAAGTTCAACCACGAAACTCGAAAGTTTAAACATTTATTTTTGTGTTTAATTAAACTTTTGAAGTCCAATATAACCCCAAGGATACACTACATGCAAACGCAAAAGCAGTTAATTGCAGTTGTCAGAAAGTATAAAGAGTACGAGGGCAGTAAAATATAGTCAGACCTCTATATGGCTCTTTAATAATCGTTTCGTTTTTAAATTAAATATTATAATTTATAATATAATATAATATTAAATATTAAATTCTCCTAACTTACGCTCGTGAAAAATAATAAGCATAACATATTTATATCATTTTTTTATCTATTTGTATTATAAATAAATACAATAGGTTTAATTAACTATATACAAACATGTACACTAACATGGTTTGAAATTTTGAATGCGGAATGTATAATAAACTGTATATTTATTTTTAGGCTCAAATCGTCCACCTTTCTGAATGGGAGACGGTGTTTCGAAATTAAACTTTTTTCCCGTATTGTGTATAGGATATTATGTCTTACACAGGACTGAGTGAATTTAAAAAAATGTTGACAGTGTAGAAGGATATATAACCTCTATCAAATTATGTTTTACAATACTACCAGTACACTACTATAGGTAAGGAATAAACGAAATTCTATTTTGCACATGGCTATGTATAAACTATAAACATTTGAATAATTTATACCAGCAAGGCAGCAACGTTTGTAACAAATTGTATTTAAAAAAAATATTTTGTTTCTTAAATCATACGTTTAATTGCGTGTATTTCAACAATCAGTGCACATTGGCACACTGTGCACCACAAGTGCATAAGCATACACTATACTCATTTAACTGTTAGGTATATTTTAGCGCACCCAATTCACAGATCTACAAGTAATATAATACCATCGAATACCTAGCGTGCTTTTTCAAGTTTTGTTTTGTTGTTCTGGTGAGCGTTATACACAATGCGTCTGCCTCCCGCGAGTTTAAAAGACAGACCACCCGCCGAATCGTCCACGAAAGAGCCCAAGTAATATTAGGTACACCATACACGTATATCTAATTCATACGATATTGGATATATTTTATTCTACAATTTACAACATATCTATACTTCGACGCGTACGAGGATGATACACGTTCACTGCAACCGTGGTCCCAAGGAAAACGCTTTTTTTTCACATCAGTATATACCTACAAAACAATACAATACTTGTCGCCTATACCTATTATATGATGGATTCGCCTAGGCTGAATTCATAGGCAAGGTATTCGCTAATAGCCCTTAACCGGTCTGTTGAATTATGTCAGTGTGTTGTAGTAACTGTGGCCGCAGGTTTATAATAATTTAAGTAAAATATTTATAATGACATGTTTATTATAACATAGGATACACGCACAGGCGAGAGTTATTAATTTTTGTAGACAAGAAACGTCCAAGATAAAAAAATAACATAAATCAATCACAACACTTCGCGGTGCGTTTCAAAACGATTTACATAATATGTAATCATTTTTAAAAAATATTTTTCTTTCCTATAAACCTACGTCACATATTATACCGTATACCAGGCAATGTTATTACTATTTGAACGCACAAGGCGACAATGACATACTCGTATATACCTATACATAGTATACGAATATAGCAATGTAAATTTCATTGTTATAATAGTCACAATAAATTTGTTTTTATAAGAATTTTTTCAATAAAAACGCGAGTGCATGTATATATATTATTGTATTATATGTACTATATAAGTGAACAAACTACCTGTTTGGAATTTTAAAAAATACAGAGCCCAAGGGAGGTATTCCTAAATTAAACGTTGCACACCAAATTAATGTATGACGAATAATTAATAATTAGTGCAGATTTGTTGGTAGAAACAAATTGTATGCACAATATATTATACTATAATATTGTTATATATTATATATTATATTATATTATGAGGTGCGGTGCGGTGTATAACACATAATATATAGGTTCCTACTACTGAAAAATATGGTTTCGAGTTACAAGACACGCAGATCAATAGAGTACTGCGGCAGACTGCGATCACTGATAATAATATATGCACGGGTCGCGTGATGGTTGAAAAAAATTCCAATCCGCAGGTATTTAATCGAATCGTCGTAAAACCGGTTTGATGTAAAACAAAAAAATCGCCAAATATTCCGCACGAGACGCGAATTGTCGGTTTAATATAATTATAATATTGTACAGCCGAAAGTAATAATGAAGTACACGTATGGTCCGCGGTGTTAGACGTTTATATTATATATCTACTTAATATGTATATTATATTATTATTATCGTTACGTAATACATGTATTAAAATATACATATTATAAAATTATAGCCCGCGATGATGCGCTTAGTCCGGGATGATAAACTCGTTTGATTAACGAATTCTCGAATATAATAATTAATAGTATATCATAATTATTCGTTTTAAAAGGTACACGTACCTATACATTATAAACATTCGAAAACAATTTATCCCATAATAACATAATATGTGTTATAAATTATAATCTACTATACTATTAATATAACATGATCAATTTTAAAGGTCCAAACGCATCACCAACTATATATACGTATATACGTCTATAGATAAAAAAAATTTAATTATTGTGCTTACGTAGAACGGTAATAATTAAATAATAACAGACAGTTTAACTTGAACTCTTTCTTTTATTTCTATTTTAATTGCTGTACAGGAACAACGCTACACTTGTAATAATTTCGTTGTTGTTTCCGGCTACTATATCATAATAATATGTATAGACGTTATTGCAACATTATGCCAATTAAAACCGTCTACATCCCACTGAGTCCATTGTTATAGTTTAGCTCGAGACTTTTTTAAGCGCGAGTGTACGTCGTAAACTGTTTTATGAATGAAGTATACGGAATCGTTAGTATACGCGGTGTCCGACTGACATAATATTATAGCGAGGTGTCAAGCGACGGAGGAAAACATTAATATAGGTTTTAGCACTTCAAGTTCGTTGAGAGGAAACAAAAATATTATTAAATAGAAATTAAATATGTAAAGTAATAATAATTGTTTTATGCTATCGATGAGTGGAAATAACTTTAATTCACAATTTTACATACACGTCATTATGGTACTGAAAAACGAACAACGTGTATGAAAAATGTGCTGTAGACACGAATGAAATTCATTCAAGTGTCAAGAAATAAATCGGCCATTGTTAATTATTACGAGGAAATGTTAATATAGATAACCTATATGAACGGGTTTAATTAAAATATTGATATGACTATCGCGGAAAATAACAATAAATTGGTTTTAACTACACCATGATTCAAACATAAATTAATTCCGTTTTCATTACATTATAATACAGGCTATAAAGGTGTTCTTACGCATAATTACGTACGCATATTATTATATTATATTTACCCTGAGCGGGATAAATAAATGAAGTCCGGAAAAGTAATAAAAGCTGGGCATCTAATAAAAACGATAGGTAAGTATGTTAGAATTAATAATTCGCATCCAATGATAATGATGACGATCACAATAGTAAAACAAAAACCAATGGTCGATATTTTACATCGCAACATGTCATTGCAATAAATCGAAAATTTTACAGGTATTTGTTTTTGGTCGGAATCAAAAAAATACATATTTTCGTAATCATCGAGAGTAAGTAGAAATGTGCTGTGCTACACTAATATATTGATAATAATAATACGAAAGACCCGAATTAAAACAATGATAATAATAATATTACCATTATGTAAATCGTCAACTGAACGGTACTCTCAAGCGGAGGCGGCGGCGAGTAAGATTATGACGTAGTGGAGAGAGAGGTAGACGAGCGCCTGTATATACGGCCGACGGAGTATAAAAATCTAAAACGAAAGTGATGAATGAAAGGGAAACCGAATGTTGTCTGTTGTTCCGGCGACGGCGGCGGCGACCGAGTGGGTAGTAGTGTAATAGAAGTAAACGAATAGAAAAAACCGACAAATTTGGTTTTTCGGCCGGGGAGGAAAAAATTGCTAATAACAAAGCCCCTCCCCCCTCGACTGTGTAGTTTCTGCAGTCTAGTGTGATAACGCGAGAAGCGAAAAAAATCGGTCACGAGGAGGGAGGGGGAAGTGTTTTATAGGACCTAGCCAAAAACCAATGTCGTGTCCTTGATCCGTTCTCTTATATAGTCGTTTCGCACGCGCACTCGCAAACACGCACAAACTCGCATATTACACACACTAACACACACACGCACTTGCTTACACGCACTTACGCACACACACTAGCACACACACAAGGGCGTCGGTTCTGCGATTTTATAAATTTCGGCCAGCGTCAAGGCCGGTCATCATAATATCTACCAAGTCGCCCGCCCCACCGCGACCAACCGTTATGGCACACACCGCCACCGCAGCGTTTCCGTTCCTTTGTTGCCGAAAATTCGTTGCGCAGATATGGAAACAAAGAAGGAAAGAGAACATAATAATATTATAAGGAAAAATAAAAGTAATAATAATAATAATAATAATAATAATAACAACAACAATAATAAAACTTAAATGAAAACGCAACGTCACACAATAGGCGGGGAACGAGCGCGAGGTTAGGCGTGCGGACAGAGAAAACGCGAGTTTTTCACAGTCGTATAACCCAAATAACATTTTCTTCCAGATGTTTATTTTTGCTTTGAAAAGAAAATATTTGAACTCGAACGCTACGCGTGTTTGTATTGCAATTTCCCGGGCGGTTTTCCCGCGATTCATAAATGGAGGATCTGCTACGTACAAAGCTGCACCTCGTCACACTCGTAATATTATATAGGTATCCACTATTATGTACCTACTATAGCTAAGCCGAGGTTTACACGGAAACGATCAACGTTGAAGTGAAAACTTTTATTCATTGCCCCCGCGAACAATGAAGGAATTTCGTTTTCTTTTTTAATTCACGAGTAGGTATTACTCGGTTGGCAATATAATAGAACTCGAACTTTGGGCATCTCATTATAATATACACACGACTACACAAGACGAAAAATAATAATGTAATTTGAATAACATTATGATTTTTATTATCTTCTATGCATCTCGAATTCTCGGCAGACGTCTCATATACGCGTCACACACATTCCACAAGGACAAACGGAAACTAGGATGACCCAACCCGAAAAAATCGTACACTGTATATTATAATATATTATGATATTTTATAATAATATGGTAGTACCCATATCGTGTGCCGATATAGTATAAATACCGCACCAAGTCAACTAGATATACGGGCTGTACCTACTCCGGATACCGTAAAATATACACGTAAATATTAATATTATACAATATCATATTGTGTTCTGCTTAGTTCATGTGGCACCCTGTACCAACGATTCCTATAATAATATTATTATGATGTTAATATTATACAGCGTGAGCGCCGTTTGAAGTTCAAGACGTCGCCTTCGCCGAGGCGTACATTATCATGATATTACATACTATTTACAAACAATAGGTACAAAAACCTGCACCCCGGCTGTTCATATATAAATTATGTGTCAAAAGTCACTAGCTATAATGTTATAATATTGTTTCCAGGTTGCTGCTTTTATGAAATTGGTACTTAGCGTACAACAATAATACCTCTACTGAATTTCCGGGATATTTTTCGATGATATAAGTATTGAATACGATTATACGGGTACCTATGTATAGAACGGACGATATCCTTCCAGGATGATGTCTCATCTGATTTAAATTTTACAGCCCACGGTAAGCTTCCCAAACCGCGAAAACCACTAATACAAATTCTCTAGTCTAGACCAATAATACACCAGCCAAAGGTTATTAATCTATTAAACGTCATGAGTCATGACATTACGTCTGCAGTCTGAGAGTCTCCATCTGAATAAGTAGAGCTTTTTGCAATGTTCCAAAATGTATATTACGTTCCCGGTAAAAACACAATACCAATCGGAATCCAAACGCGCCGTATACAATATAGAAATCGATTATATAATTACACAAGTGAGTTATAGGGACATATCCCGGGTTGAATGACCTACAATCGAAGGTCTCTAACAAAACGCCAAAGCTATATGTATAATGTATATGTGCTATTTATGATGATTTATGACCTATTTTTGCCGGAATATAATTATAAACGATTTATACTCTGGCTATAAAATATGTATACATAGACAATGTACAATATATTCCTTGTAAACGTCATATTTACATCAACAAAATTAGGCAAAGACTGCAATGTCGTATAACTACTCCGTACTCGTAATAGAAAATAATCATTATTAAAAATTTTACAACAAAACTGATAAATTAAATACTTAATCAAATTATTTACTCAACAAAAACATTTGATTTATTTTTTATTCTACTCGAACCATGCCAAGTTATCCCATTAATGTTTTAAAAAATATAAATTACCAACGATAAATCAATTTGTATTTGCGTGGTAAACCTAAGGTGTTATTGGAATGTGCATATTCTCAACAATTATATCAATCGCATATTTAAATAACGCAATAACTGCGTACACATCAAAATTAGTTTTTATTTAAATTTTATAAAACTCCAAAAATCCTTAAGAAAACCTGCGCGTAAGCCAATAGATCGAATCAATTAGAGCAAGGTTTTTAAAATTAACATAAAATATAATGCAGACTAGATCACAATGTTAGTGTCAGTATTGTTGGGCCAAATAACTGATATTATTCCTACGTTTTTGACTACCAAAGCACATACATGATAATTATATTGGTACCACTAATAATGAACGTATCTATAGGTAATTCATTAAAGCGTAAGGTGTATTATCTATAGGATAATATTATTAATTATCTATATGACAAGAATAAATATCAGTTATTTTAATGACACTTTAAAGTATGCTGTGTAGTGAGAAATGAGAATGCTCGGGATCGACAAAAAATGTGCAAATTAAATATATAATTGTGATTATACGTAAATTAATTCCGGGTTATAGGGAGCCACACGATAAGGTGGAAATTAATTCAGCAGATATCTTTGTTCAACAAAACAAAATCACTCCCACAACGCTAGTATTATAGGAACCCATATCGTGAAAATATATTATTCGATTTAACCAATGGTATTTTGACTTACCACGTCGCATGTCAGCCACATCATGTGCACTTCTTTGAACCGCAAAGCAACCACTGGTACATCGGACCCGCTCACCCGGGTTCTCTGCTCCTCAAACAGCTTGCTCTTTTGCTTGCCCCGAACCAGGTAGATCTGTATAGTCCTGTATGATATACAATACGATTAGATTACATACAATTTAAAAATAATATTATATATGGGTGTCACAATCATTATGACAAATATACTCAGATGTAATCTAAATACGAAATGGTCGAAATTATTTTTCAAGTTTATTAAAATATAAAAATATTCCCTGTCAAGTTCGCATGTAAAATTATATTCATATGTCACATGATTTTTGCTCCAATTTAATCCATTTCCACCCATTTACGAATACTATATTATAGTATAGGTATATAATATATTATATTATGTATTAGGTTCGTAAAATAAAAAAATTATTACGTGATTAGTATTATTGATAGTTATCGATGCAAAGATTGACAAGGGATCGGAACGATGTATAGGCAGCAGGATAAACCTCAAAATAACAATTTGGAAAACATAAATACCAACAATATTTCGTTTTTACGGGAACATACTAGTCAACCAAACTACTACGACGGCAACGAGTACCTAAGTTTATCTTGTTGGTGGCGTTATTCGTTGTAGAAACATTCTGTATAAAATAAATTAATTGTACCTATCTACAGTGCGTTACATTCTATAATACATTCATCGTCATTAGGAGTGATGCGGTTACTTATTAGAATTACTTAAAAGAAGTTATCACTAATCAGAGTAGAATTGTTATACTCTAAGGTGGAAACCCAGCTAACAGCTGCTGTTGTTATCAAATATTAGAGGTCATACGGTTGTTTGGAGATAATTGTATATATGATAATAATATTATAAAAGTAATACGAGTATTATGAGTATATCACTGGTTCGCGGTGAATGACGCGGCATAGCGAGACTTCACGAAACTTAGATAACGGTCGATCATTGTTAATATACATATTAAGAGAATAACTCAACCCAATTAGATATAATATTTGAATATTTCCACTCGATAGATAAACAGTATATAGGTATTAAGATATCGTATCGCATAGCGTTGTATAAAGATGAAGTAGAAAATGCTTTCTATACACATGATGGGAAATTCAAATCCGAAAATCCAGTCAAACGATTGATAAAATATATTACATAGTTCCTACGAGTTTTAAGACTGGCGTACAAGACTCTGAAACGAAATATTATAATATTATGGTAGAGGTGAACCAAACGTCGTTATCTGCGATGTTTGCTTCGCGGTTGTTTGCTGTCAAACGCCGAAAGAATGCATTATAATATTTTGATCCCACCCAAACTCTATCTACATTTTAACTCTATCGCTATACACACGAATACGTATTGTTCATTGTAGACTTAGAAAAAAGTATAACGAACTCTCCAACACATTATTATAATACCTATAGGCAGACAGCGAATGTTCTATGTATCATAATAGGTATACCTATACTATTTTTTTATTATACATTATTATTATATGGAATGTCCGATTGTTTAACCGAATAAATGCGACGGTTTCTTTTTACAGCTTTTTCACTTATTTGTTTCCGACCAATCATAATCAATTAGATAGTGATAAAATAAATATTAAATGTGTCCCACAGAGTATAAAATGATCTCCAGTGGAATATAATAATAATAATAATATGAGTAAAAACAGGTTTCGGCTGTTGGCTGACAAAATATAAAACAAATAGTGAGTGCATAAAAAAAAATACATGCATAATATATATACACATAATAAAGATAAATATTCTGATGGGAAAATAGTCTAGTGTGTAAACAGGTGATTTTTATGAAAGGTTATATGTGTAAACATAAAACTTTTTTTATTTTGGTAGGTATATCATATGAGCTCATTGTTCCTTTATTTTGTAATTCACAGCTACAATTATATTTCATAATTACAAATGGGTTATTAATTATACTCTTTCTGAAAGCCATAAATCATAATTGCAGCAGGTAGTTCTCTAATTTTAATGTGTATTTGAAAGGCACATTAGGGAGATTTTAACTATAATAATACATGAATGATGTACATAATATTATGAGGGAGGACGGCGGCGATAATGTAAAACGCGGTAAACAAAAATATAGATTTGTATTAATAAAATATAAGATAGTTAATAACACGAATTAAGAGAAAGATGGACAAAAATATTTCAAAATCACGAACACTATGCAGGTCGGAGCTACATTTTTTTGAAAAATGTTTGGTTGGAACCCAAATTTAATTGAAATATATTTTGTCGGAATAGTATAAGTTCAGAAACGTATTTTTTTGGAAATGTATTTCTTAGGAACGGCATTCCATAACCTAATAACAAACATTTCCAAAAAAATATTTTCTATGAAAATATGTTTCTGAGAAAATTAACAATTCCAACAAAATATTATTCAGAATATAATAATTCCATCAACATAATATAATGTTTCCAAAACAATATTTTCCATAAAATTACCGTTTCCGATCGAATTTGCTTTCGACATAGTATACCTAATTCAAACAAATAACGACTTTAGGACCAAGAAATATGATTTAATAAAAATATAGTCTTAACAAAATGTGTTCCTGATGGGGTATTTTAAAAGATAGTACGGTTCCAAACCAATAGTTTTCCAACTTCTCGTGCAACCAACCATGGCACCGTATATATTATGAACGTGATACAAATATGGAGCAAATGCGGCAGTGACCAAAATCGTATACAAAATGTTATTGTATACTAGTCGTGATTTAAGTTTATACAAATAATATTAGTACAATATGAATTATTATAATGAAACTACTCGCTATAAAGTGAACATGTTCGCTCGAATTCTCGAATAGGGTAATCATAATTTGCTAATAGATATTTGTTTACAATAATATATTATTTACTCATCTTTCAAGAGAATGTCATCGCATGATTTTCGTACCCACATCAAAACTTAGTTAGAGAATAATTTTAATTGAAAATAAGAACGATTTGGCATAAATTATCCATTGTGAAAATGAAGGTCAATAAAAAATTTTGAATTAGAATAATCTCAGACATTTTCATCAATATCGGTCGACCAGTTTTTGAGTCTCCACGTCAACCATACACACACATATTGCCGTGATACATATTATATCCTATATATTACATCTGTTATAATATACAACTAGTTACTACTACAACAAGCGTACATGATTTTTCGCAATAGTAAGTCGAGAGTTAAATATTTTTTCGCTTTTAGAAATTAAAAAATAATTATCGTCATTTTTCTAGGCAATTTTTTCTCGTTCATTCTTAAGAGAAAAACTGTTTCGGATCTATTGCTATTGCAGAAATTGTATAGATGGCTAGAGGATACGGTGAGCTGTTCCGGATCAAACGATTCGCGGGCAAACAAATTTTTGAATTTTCGCGTAGGTAGAAACTTTAAAATCAGCATCTCTCCACAATCAACCCTTTTGCGTGCTTCCTTGTATGCTGTACAAAGCGTCCCTCCCTATACATAGATGCGTCTCACGGGTCAGACTTTTCTTTCTTTTCTTTTTTTTTTTTTTTGAGAAAATAAAACAAATAAATAAATAAAACACGAGCGGCGTATTCTTGCAGCAATTCACACAAACATGCATGTAGATAAAAACTCGACAACATTTCCCCGGGGAATGATGTGCTCGGTGCTGTTAGAAATCTTATATTGTTAATTTAAAAAGTGTTGTTCGCTAGCAGATCGGGCGAGAGGGGAGATAAATATTAAATAACATCGGATATATATATACACACACACAAGTATATATTATTATATTACAGAAAATGAACGCAGTTCAGACTAAATGATTAACAACCCGATGCATTTAATGCAAACGTATATACGCTTGGGATGTATAAACAACGACGCGGGACACGGGTAGTTAATTTTTTCGCATAAAAAGTAAGTTCACTTAATTATACAAACGTATATAGTAAAACTCGTTATTATTTCAACGCGTGTAAATAATACACCTATATAATGTATACATATATAATAAAATATAAATAGTATTTAAAATATAATTTTTAAATGTAAAATGCACGTATAGTGTTTAAAATCAAAACTACGACAATATTAAATACAATATACCTATAACGGTTTCCTCTCCTTGACAAAAACAAAAGACACCAAAAATGGTCTTCCACCGATAGCAGATTTCTATTAGAAATAACACGATATTATATGTTTATGCGGTGCAGAATGACTCAATGTATAATATATACCTTTTACTAAACACACATAATAATCGGTTTATGGCGATTGGAAAGCGATTCCGCACAAATTTTGTATTGACCGTCGTCCACAGCAATTATTTGTTTTAACAAAATAACAAAATATTACTTGGTCTATGTGTATTATAAATTGGTAGAAATGTCAAACAAGTTTTGTTTTAAAACAATCATCTAAATTATGTTATAGATATAAGTACTCTGATATCAGTTACCTGAGTTGTATTGTTTAAAAATTATGCCGAAATCGGGACCTGCACGTAACCTTTTTATCTTTATATAGGTAGATAATCCAGTGTACCAGATTACGTGACAGCAGAAAAAAATAATTTCTAACTAATAGTCGTCAAACGAACACCCGACATCCAGAGGATTAAAGACAAGAGATTATAAGACATGACGGCAACATCATTTATTCAACGTATAGTAACTAGTTCGGAGTTCGATACAACACACACATGACATACAAAAAAAATACAGTGACTATTTCATACGCATATATATTTAGGTAAATGAAACGAAAAAGTTTGTAAGTATTCGTGGTAGCCTAAATGTACCGAACAGTATTTAATTGCGTTCTACAGGTTGCGCACGTTTTAAAAAAATTATCGGAAAATTGACGGTTAGCTCGCATACATCGAAAAATGTATGAAACCGTTTGCGCAGCTATCACCCATAATCGCAAAACAATATAACCTCCTAAACGCAATCTAAAATCACAAAAAAATAAAACACCTTTTTCACAATTCATAAGCAAAAATTCCATTTCACCAAATAGAACTACAATACAGATAGGGATATTACTAACATCAAAATAATCATTAATGAAGCGTTTATAATACCTAATCAAATTAAGTACCTTGAAATTTATCATAATATACTTACAGTACATAGATTGTATATAATGTAAATTTTTAAATACATATAATTATTTAACCCTTTACCATTAATAAAAATGATTACTAATTAGAATTATCTTTATAAGTATGGTTCTATTGAAATTAATCATTTTTAATTTAAGACAGAAATATATAATATTTGAAAAGTTTAAAGTTGCGATCATCAAATTGTACGCTGAAAGTTATTCCTCAAATAATCAATACGTTTAATAGATTTCAGTTATACTGGATAATAAAATTGAATTTTGGGCTTTTATCTCACTGCTGAGGTATAATATCGCAAACAAATTTAATTTATTAGGTAAATCTAAAAATATCATGATGGACTTTACCGTTTTGCGCAAGTGATGGCGTATATTATACTTTTATATAATTTCATCTTAGCCAATTATCTTAATCAATCGAATATTCAATGACATCACAGACATCGGACTCAATTAAATAAAGGTTAGGTACCCTAACTAAAATACACAAACAAAATATATCAACACGCAAACAATAATAAAAAAAAAAAAACTATTTAAAAAACCCAACCACAATATTTTGTCACAATACTTTATTGTCAATGGTTTTTATTTGATTTTATTATTGACGACGACATTTGATCTGATGTTAGTCTAGTTAATTTAATTCAAGTGATTGATTTTATAATATGAAACCGATTCCGTCATTATTACACAATATATCGGTTAATTGGCTATTCTCGACGAGCATACGACGCACAATAACATTATTATATAATACGCGTTTCATTTTAAGCATAAGAGCAAATAAGATTTTCCACCCGTTTATCTATATATGAATAGTGAATACGACAAAATAATAAAATGTGTTATGATCACATACTTTTTAGGCGAGCGGCTAATAGAGGCAAAAACGATGTAATATTATGGTTCTCACTAACACAGAAGGTTCTGAATGATGAAGCCGGATTCGCAGATACTTCGTGTATCGTGTCGCGCGTAGTCGTGGTAACAATGGTTACAACTCGTAACTATATTGGTTTAGAAGTTGAGCTGCAGACAATTCTCGGTATACTCGGTTGCAACTTGGTTATTATACAATACCAAAAAAGTAACGTTCAATTATAATGCAAATTGATCAACACGACGTAGCTGTGAACCCGCCTGAAGGAACAACTGAACAACTGAACAACTAAACAACTGAACAGAGAAAAGAGATGCATATATTGCGATTAATAACGGGTTCAGTTGTATTGGCCAAGTTCACAGTTATGTCTATTTTCTGGTATATCGTGGTTAGTGAATGATACCACGGCAGATAAATGAGACACGACAGACGGCCCACCTACAGAGACCCACGACTTTACTTTAGACTTATACATAGTATATCACATCAACGTGTTTAATACCAAAATTACGGTACGTACCTAAACACCTTACGAGTGTTGTGCGGATGGAGCGCACTGGCGGCCACCGGATCGAAGTACGCGGCGTGCGCCTTGAGAGCTGCCGGCGTTAGTAGGTCCACAGCCGTCCGTTCGTGGTCGGCCAACAAAGCCAGGGCCAGCCGCTGCGTCCGCATCTGCAACTCCGCATGCACCCGGCACAGGGCCGTCCGGACGTTCGCGTCCACTTCGGCGGCCGCCGCCTCGTTCACGGGGATGTCCACATTTTTCACCAGCGTCAGCAGATCGTCCAGCCTGGATTGGACATCGGCTAACCCATACCGTTCGCGGTGGCCAACCGTTATGTCCGCGGCCGTCACCTCGTACTGGACGTCCGGTGCACCGTCAGTCCGGCCGACCGCCTCGGCCACGCCACCCAGCACGCGGACGCCGTGGGCGTACAAAGCGGCTGTCTCGCATTCGGCCACCGTCGGCGGCCACGGCTCCGCCATCCGCGGGTCGACCACGTTATCCACACCGACGAACGTGTTCCTGTACCGCCTGACCGGCAGCCGCCCGATGGCCGTCATGGTCTGCGCGAACCTCACCGCCTCAGCCAATGCGTCTACATACATGCGGCCGGCGCCGGCCGCCGTGACGGCAATCGGCACGTCGTTGACGTTCCGGAACCCGGAGTACTCGCGGAAAGCGTCAGCAGACAAGTCATCGCCGTCATCGTCCTGCTCATCATCGTCCTGCTCGTCGTCGTCGTCCGCCGGATCCGGATCCGGTTCCCCGGCGGCGGACCCCTGCACCAGGTGGTTGTCGTAGATGATCGACTCGATGTAGTACGACGTGCCCCCCACCACCACCGGAACTTTTCCCCTAGAGTATATATCTTGTATCTGGTAATATAAGCAAGTCAAGGACCACAATATATAATATGTACAATGATCGATAACAATAGCATAAGAAAAATAATATAAATATAGATATATCAGGTATACGTTCGAGCTTTTCTTACTTTTGAAAAACAATTTGTTACCTATATGAAAATAATTCACAATAATATATAATATATTCAATCCCTAAGCACGAATTGATTTCACGATTCCTGAAAATAAATGAAGTAACCTATGATTTGTGTCAGTAATCATTAAATCGCACATTTCCTTTCGGTTTTGAAACGAATGTAGACGAAAAGCCTGAGTATGGTTGAGCAAAAACTGAGCAGCACGACCCTATTTATTTAAACGTTCATCACAATCGTATATATATGAAATATCATACATGCCAAAGCTACAGTAGTTCATTGTTTTTTTTTTGTATTTTAGAGAATAACTCACGATCGACGATTGTTTTTTTTAAATATATTTTTTTACTATCATCGCGAGACTTTAAAGGTACTATAACTGTAATAAAGTCTTATAGGATGTTTATTTTTTTTTTAATTGAAACCTCGAATGATACAAATGATTTTTATGCAATCAATCATGACGTTTAAAATACGTACATTATTATAAAATATGCATAAATTGTTGTTGATTTATACTACTTAGTTAATTCAGCAATACATGTATAGAATATAGAAAAGCGAATAAATAATATCTACATAGTACATATACCTATATAATATATATGTACACTATTATTACTTCGTGCAAATAAATTTGTATACTAATTAGAATTTAAAAAATAAAAAGGATTTACGTGATGAAAGTTCAACATTATAATATTAAACTAAATCGGTGGGCGGTAAAAGCATACCTAATCCAAATTTATCAAGCGTTCGCCGTATCGTATACGTAATCATAAGTGCAAACAAATTAATTATTTATTTTGAAAAATACGAGGGTTGCTTGAATGCACGTAACGCATTATACGTTGGGGTATGTCAAGTCGTCGCGATTGCTCACTATATTATTAATATGAAAGACAAAACGGGTACTGAAAATACAATCATTGTTACAATCGATAATATATAAGGCGTGCACGCGGTGTTTAGGTGTATATAATATTGTAGTGGAATGGACATGTTTCGCCGAAGAAATGAGTAAAAAACGTATATGCGGGAATCGATAATTTAGTGAAAATTCTGAACGGACGCCGTTCTAACACAGATTACGCCCCTAGAAGTTTTCGGATGTTGAACGGCGAAATAACTAAAAGCTCGGCTACATAAAATATTTTATAGGTAATTATCATAGTATAATATGAAAGTAAAGCGTATTGAATAAACGTTAGTTTAAGCTAAACGTTTTACGAAACTCGTGAGTAAAACATTTTGAGAACCCCTTTACGGCATTCTACCAAGCTCCTATCCTAACCCCCATATGGCCCGTTTAATGACGTATACATAAAGGGGGAGATGCGTGCAGATCACGGGCTACAATATAAGCGTCACGATGATGGTGACCGGAAACGAAACGACCGCACCGGAAAAAACGCTTGCTGCATGGGTCATTCTGCTGCATATATATATATATATATACAACACCTTTTGACGCAAGATTTATATGGTATCAGTATAATATATAAATATATATTGTACTAAACACTTATATATACGATGATATACCACAATGTACGATAACTGAATGGGAAACTCGTCGAGAAAATTAAACATGATTTGTACGAAATCGCTCTGTTCCAAGAGCACTTAATCTCGAAAGAACCACTCGTTTTTTGTTTTTATTTAATTCGCTTTCATTTTAATATCGTCATAGCTTCTTATCGTAGTAAATGTTTGTTTTATTAATTAGTTTTTTCGGTTCCCTCTTACAGTTTTTAGAATTACTTATTATATATTGTTTCATATTGTTATAATCATTTTCGTACATAGCCGACATGTAGACGCCAAGAGAAAAACTTTAACTACTATCACCGTTTATTTTTTTCCTTCTTTATTGCCACCATTAATATTATCATTTTAACGTTGTACTTGTCATCGATTTACTCAGTTTTAAACTTCTACTGTAGTGCTTTAATTTTCAAACATATGTTATATGAATATACAATACACGAAATTGAAAAATATTATTTTGTAAATGTACAATTGAATGCGATTTATAAGCTGACATGAACATTATTGGTCAGATTACATCGTCAATACCCCTCCCCACCCATCTTCCGTAGGACGTTTTATATCGACCGAGATTAAAACAATGCATTAAAATTGTCAACCCATATCGATCAAATAACCTCAGCCCATATTTACTCTTCACCAAATATTAATGAAATCCACTTTTAAGCCTTTAAGTTATGTTATCTAAACAAACAAAATATACAACACACAATACGAACTACAATTTACTTACCGCTTGTATTTCGTAATAATATGTTATGATAATGCATAGCAATAATTTGTAAATCTATATATTTATACATTATTATCATATAAAAAGGATAATAATATAATATAGGTTATAGAAGTAGAATAAACTATACGATTGAACAGTATTTAACACCAGGTATATAGAGATATTGTAGATATATTATGTGCCGATATTATGGCAACTAAGCGTATTAGATGGATCGTTTCTATATTATGGTGTTCCAAGAATAAAATACATTTTAATTACATCCATACAAAATAAAACTAGAACGTTAAAAAAATCAATACGTGACATAACTTAAATTAAATCTCAAATAGGTCATTGTATAATATTATAATCATTTGACAAACTGCAACAAACTGCAGGTGGCAGGTACATACATGTCGGTGTATAATAAATAATAATAATAATGATCAGACAATCCTTTAAAAGTTTAACATCAATTCAGCCTGTCTAATACTTGCACCATCTTTTTTCATATTGTATTTACTTACTCTCTCTATCCCCATGGCTCGTCTCGCCTCAGGAAATACTACTATATAGTATATACCATCACCGCACTGCACCAGTACAGCACTTCCTGCTATATTATTTTACTGTCCGAGCTATATCCTACTGTTACACATTTCACTTCACAGCCCCCTTCCTCCCCTTCCTTTATCAGTACTTGAAAACCGACGCATTATTACTCCCCTATTGGAAAAAAGCACTTTCTCCGAGAAGTATAATATATTTGTATATATATATTATATACGGTATTATAATAATAATAACGCTGTTGGCGCATATATCACACATACGCATGTGATATAGGAAAAGTGTTTAAAAAATGCACACACCCTGACAAACAGCACGAAGCGTGACATTCGAGTGTGCATGACAAAAGGACTTCATTAGAAACCTGCTGTTTAAACACGAACAAGAGGTCGTTAATCAGCTGGCTATACGACGGAGGGCCGAACGCAAAGAATCTTTTTTCATCGTTATTTTAACGGCAGGTTACGCGACAATTACAACATCGTAATATAATGTTCATATGATAATAATAATAAATTATTACAATAAAGAGTAAAGGATACGATTTTTAGAGCTTCGTTCCTGTACTGGTGTACGTTACATTCGTCACGCCAATCCACAGTGCCCATCATGTGGTGAGGGACACCGTCCATCTCTTCGTCGGTAGCCTTGTTGGTGGCTACATCAAGACCTTTGTAGACCTGCGAAAAAAACAAAACAACGCTGGTTATCACTTTGTATACAATATTATACTAATGTATAAGTTTACAAGATACGATGGCTAAAATAAGCATACCTAGTTCAAAATTATCCACCCGGGTTTAAGTAGTATAAATGTTTTTCAATTTGATAATAATATAACATATTATGAATGCAGAATAATAATATATCTCATATGTATATATACACGGCTCTTTCATAGACATCTCAAACATGCAACCCCTAAATAAACTATGGCCGAATATGTATTAAAAAAACGCATACCTATGGCCGAATATGTATTAAAAAAACGCATACCTATGGCCGAATATGTATTAAAAAAACGCATACCTATGGGTAAATACATAATTGATAGCCGAGAAAAAAATAAAAATGCAAATCAGCTAAAATTGTACGTAATCCTCGATGACAGAATTTATTGTTTAGCAAACATAATAAATATAATACAAATTAAATTAAATTATTTTCTTCATCATAATATTTTTTTTTAAATCATTTATTAGTACCTATATATCAATTAATATAGTAAACAAAGTATTAAACTACCGTATATTAAGCACGAAGACATTGAAACCTGCAACTATATACAAAATAAACTCTGCAAAATATACTCTGTCGTTACACGTAAATAAATCGATCGAAAAACATATATTTTTTATTTTATTTATTTTATTTTATTGGTTATACGGGCTTTGGCCCTTTTACATTACAATTTGTATTTTACATTAGACATTTTACAATTAGATAAAGCAACTTAGATCTAAACAATTTACATTAATATATAATATGTATATCAGATGACAATTATAGCTTAATATGTTGAAGAAAAAAAAGAAAAGAAAAAAAAATATAAGAAATAAAAAATAAAAATATTTTACAAATTTAGCAAATCGTCAAAGGAAGGCTCTGCATTGGCAGACGTCATTAGGCGTCTTAAAGGCTTATTAGCCATATAGTTGGTGGTGGCGTGTGGGACATAGAAGAAGTCCTTTGAACGGGATTGNAATTGTATCGTGAAAAATTATGTTTTCAACATTTTCTTTACTAGCCTTTATCGCCGATTATTAATTACTACAATCAATGATCAATGATTAGTAACTCAACATACACTACACGCAGTTGTTGTGCGCCATCATTTCCGACGCGTCGCATTGTTTTTCGAAGGACACACCTACAACTATATAGTGCAACTGAAATCAAGAGCGATCGATCTCACCCGGCGGCCAATGTCGACTAAACCCCAACATATCGGGGATTTCCCAGGGATAGCTAACATACATGTATACATATTACATACATACCATACATACATACATACATACATACAAACATACGAACCATACGTACATACATTTAGGTAACTATATACGCCATTATAAAGTAGGTATAAATATACAAGGCGGGAGAGGAGGTTTTCTAATATAGTCGGGTTGTAGCAATGCAGCAATAAAACACGACGCAGCGGCGGGAAAAATCGTCGGCGAGACCTGAGGGGTGGTGGTCTACCGGCGCATAATGCCATATATTGATCCGTCTGCGTCGGATGAGTGTGCGTGTGTAAGTGTGTTTGTCTACCTTTTGCGGCGAGGTGGTGTGTCTGGCCGCCGGCGGCGGACTTGTTGCGCGCTACCTATATATACGGTCGGTCGTCGGTTACATTATATGTACATAATATAACAGCTATATAGTATATAGCTGCAAGACACAAAATACATAAACCTCGTCTCTCTGCAGCCTATCTCTGTCGGCCCGCCTGTGGGGTAGGTTAGGTGACGGAAATTTTAAACAGCCCACGCGCCGCCGCCGTCACGGAATGGTCTTTTCACCCGTTATTATTTGTTTATATTATTATACACTTTCGGTCGGTCGAGACCGCGTTCGTCTCTACCTAGCTTGTATAATATTAATGTGGATTCAACAATTTTACAAAATTTAACAACAGCGAATGGGCACTTCCACAACATTTTGTTCTTTACTTTTCTTAAAACAACTGCAATAACTGCGTGTACCTACATTTAAGTCGAAGTGGATTACAGTACAGGACGCGGGAGAAGCACCAGAGGAATAAAATCGCGGAATGCGCGAAAATTGTTATGTTCTCAACTTTTTGCATGTGGGATCATAAACGTCGATACAAGTATTCTCTGATGGAGTGGGTTGATGGTAAATTTGTTGGGGACGTGCAGAAGACATACAATTTCATAGGTACGGCGGAGAGGTAAATATACTCGGTCACTGCAGAATGCTCTTGCAGACACCGACGATTATATACGCCACAAATTTGTTGAGGGAAAAAATTGATAGCGACAACGCAGAGATGAGAGGATGGCGTCGCGAAATGACATTTGTCGATAAAAAAGTTATCCCCGCATGTGAACACTGTATGGGGAAAATAAGAGGGAAAACATGTATACATATATGTACCTATAGTTAGATATATTGTCTAACGCTCAATATCGCATGCCATACCCTCCCACTCGAATCTAACGCAGAGCTTGTTCTTATATATTCTATATTTACCTATATATATATATATATATATACATATATACCTATATATGTATACCCGGCAGTGCAGGTTTTCGGTCGAATAATTTTGTCGGACTTTATCGCGAGCGGTGCACGCACAAGACTATACGTTACAAAATACTTACAAAAAATGTGTAAGCCCGACCTGTGACGGGCGTATTTATCAATGATTGTATCGACTCAATATCATACATACATACATAGGTACATACATAGAACATACGCATGACGCATGCCCGGGGCGTGGTAGTAGACCGAACAGAGAGAGAGAGAAAGATTATCCGCGGAGATTTTCGCTGTACCTATACCTATGTATATTTATTGAACTCTTCGAAGCATTTCCGTTTATTTATTATGTTATATAACACACGGCAATATTTAGGACTGAAGCAAACCGGCGAATTTTAATTGTACATCAAATGTGCGACGATATTATATAGGTACATAATAATGCGGATACACGGTATGATAATATATTATTAATATGCGTTTAAATATAATATTATATCCTAACAGCATACGCATATATTTCAATTATATATTTATATGTATATAATATAGTATTTTCACGGTATAGTAAAGTCAAACTTCATAGCATAAAGTGTATAAACGATATCTATTCTGTTTTGTATATGAGCAAAATTTTCCTGCTGACGCCCACTCGAAAACGCGCTAAATATTTTACTTATTTCGAAATAGTTTCCCACGTTTATGTACAAACTGTTTGAATTGATATCCAGTATATAATATTCATAACAGATAATATCATTATATTATACAAACGTAGTTGGCGTTATGTTCGATGTAGAAGAATTAATAAGGTATGAAACGCTTGTACAATGACAATCGATATTAAAAACTATTGAAGTCGATTCGACGATCACAAGAGCGTTTTTAAATGTCTATTTTCATCATCATAATAATTAATATTATAATTATAATATACGATAGTAGTAATATACATCGATATAGTTGGTTCCTTATAACTAAATTTTTTAAATATATTATAGGATAACGGTGTTCACTATATTATAAGTATCGATTATCAGCCGATTGTGAAACATAAAACGGCTGTATCATACGAAACACATATTACATAATATAATATGTATACAGTTATCAATAATGCGTATTAAACAAAAGATCAGTTAAGAAAATAAAAAATTCAACGTACGATGTTTTTTTTTATTTTTTTACAAATATATTGGTATCAAACTATCAATAACCGTTTTTCAATCATTCAACAGTGTTGGAAAAAGTTCTAGGGTTACAGGACATTTAATAAGACATTAGTGGAACACAATATTAATACATTTGACCAGCGTGTGTTTATTTTCTTGCGATCCTTTTTCCCCGGACATAGAAAAAATATATATAATGCACTATAAGCGCGGGCACGCGCGAATGCACGTATAGTTATAGGAAATATTAATCAGAACATAATAAAATAACATATAATAAGGTTTATAAACGTTATGAGTTTGCTGCCATGCGGAATAATATTGTTTATATCAGTCTCGAAGCGTTCTAGTTTAAAATTCTCAGAGTGAATCATATCTGTGATCTAAACGACTTTAACCGGCCAATTAGATTGCTGCCGCCGAGAGAGGAATTTATGTGGATGATGGTTTTACGCCGGCCGTCCATATATATATATACACCTATGTATATAATATATCGTCGTTTCAAAGTCGAATTTAATATTAATAGTCACGCATATACCTCAACGCGGCTATATACATAGGTATTGTATATTATTATTACATTCGGTGCATACGTAAAAAAAAAAATATTTTTATCGCACACGTATATTATAACGTATAATATGTTATGTTAAATACGAGACACACGACGACGGTCGTCTCCCGGCGAAAACGTCAATAACAATAAAAGCCCAACACATAGTTCGCGGTTTACGACGACGGCCTATGCGTTGCACAACTGTTATATTATTATTATTATTATTATTATTATTATTATTATTATTATTATTATTATTATTATTATGATATTACAGCAGGTAGGTACCAAGCGACGCAGTAATAAAACCACTGAAAATCTCATGCGTTCGTATACGGAAAGAATTTGTAAAACTTTTGTGTTGTTATTCGCGAGTTTTTGATTCAGAGGTTGCATAACGATTTAACAATATATTGTAATGCGTAGGTAATACTAACCTATCTGTATCGAGAATAAGACCAAAATTCTATGAATTCTTTACAAAATGTTTTTTAGAATTTAAATTACACGTCCGTCTCGGTCGAGATTAAAATGAGATATTGCGTTATTTTTGCAGTATACACATTCGGACGCGTACGACGGTATAATATCATTACTACAACGACTACTTATTTATTAAAGATACAAAAGTGGCGTTACGAGTTGGCGCCGGCTATACACTATGTACACCGCATTATTATAATAATAATGTGATATATAGTATAACGGAGTGTAACAAAACGCGGGAAATTTCGAAATATTATGTTATAATTTATTCAACTTGCGAGTCAAATATATGTACTTTAATTATCTAATTTGTTTACAACAACTCGCGGGCTCGTGGAATATACGACAAATTAACATATACTATAGTGTAAATTACTGATAAAATGTTTTATCCTCAATTACTCACGATAACGAGGAAACCTCACACAAGCGCCACCGCCACAATAATAATATTATGTCGTTATAAGCTAGCGGGCAGCGTATATTAAAAATACTCAACGAATGAGTCTGACCGCCACGACGTTTTTCAGAAAGATAGCGCACAGCAATTATATCAAACTTTCGTCGTTGGCGGAATGTTTGATAAAAACGTGCACGGTGTCGTACAAGATCTCGTCGTCAACTATCGGAGCATGAATCCGGACAAAATAGTTTATTACATTATGTCTCTATTATTATTGTGTGTAGGATCCGCGGTATGGGCGACTCCACATTAAACCGTGATAACTCGAACCGTAATTAAATCAAAAATAAATCACGGAAATGTATACCAATTTTTTATTGCGTACTGAAGTGATACACAAATGTTTGCATTGATGGACTAAATGGTAATCATAGTGTGGAACTGGTTTAAAATTTTCTTTGAGTAAGATAGGATCTACTCTTTGGTAGTCTGGTATATGGAGTAAGTAAACTATAATCATTATATGTATATCATTATATAGTAATATAGTATACTGGTAACATTGTGCAGATAAGCCGCTTACAGCACCAAATCATTTTTTGGAATCTTTTAATGATTTATTATATTGAACGTTTAACACACGCACTAAAGACACCACAAGTATAAATAAAATGTCACAATTTTTTTTTTTGTATACATAGGTAATTTAAGCTTTATAAAACCCAAATACTCGTATTCCTAACATCTTTAATTTGACGACACTTCACTATACAGTCCACACAAGACTTTTCTGTAGGTATACATATTATTTATATTGGAAAAATAACGAGTGAGATAAGCAGTGGGGATGACTCTTGATGACTAAACGAGCGAAAACGATGTTCCTTCTTTAACCCGGTTTCGTGTTAAATCAAATATGGTAATACCGATGTTTTTAATACTGTTGTAACACTCATTTAAATGTCATCGACTTGCTGAAAGTCGAGTACATGTACTCGCGAAACAATAGCCGTGTAACAAGACCGAATACAACATGTATAACATTATCATAATATACAAACAAAACGTGCGGTAAAATAATAATAATAATAGTAATAATATTTAAACAGTATACGTTACAGCGTGTCAGGCCCGCCAGCCCAGCCAACGTGTCAAACGCGTCTCTGGATAATGATGGTAACGACAATAATGATAAAAAAAAAATAATAATAATAATAATAATAACAATGTAATTTTACCCCCATCGCGGTACTCTTATTATTACACAAATGACTACGGTATACACAGGTTAGGTTATGAAGTGTGAGAAATGACCGGAAGAGGAGAGGGATAAGAGAGGTAAATATGATGTTGAGTAGGTGGGGGTTTTCGTCAATACGTTTTGTCTTGGTCTAGGTCGGTATCTCGGCGTTGCAATCGATAGATAAGGGCCGATGTGTGGGTTGGGATGACATAGTAGGGCTACGTGTTGCAGGTACGTCATCAGCTGGATTTTTTAATTGTTATAATTTGCAACCGCAGTAAAAAAAATCGAAAAACCAAACAAAATAAATAAAGTACAAGAATGGAAGAAGAAAACTCAAAAAAAAAAAAATTTAGCAACTATCGGCCGTGGCACGGGCCTTGGATGATAGGCGGCGTCGTACGATTTCTTCTCTTATGGCGACGACGACGACGACTGGATCAGTCGCCAGACACGGCGACGAGGGTTAAGGTCGCCGCCGCCGAGCGTAATGATGAGTGCCGATGGTGGCCCGTCGACGGCGAACGACAATCCATTTCGCCAGCCGGTAAACATTTTTTTTTTAGTTTAAAGATTTTTTTCTGCAGTTCCACGAACGAACACGATCGCTCCCGCACCGCCGTCTCAAAATATCTCGAAAAATCTCGTTAGCCAGCACATAATATACGTACGACGACGGCGGCGACGAGGCTAACGACCCACAACATTCTTACATGTATATAAATATATATTTATATACATACAAGGTACTAGTAAATTACGAAAATAATAATACAAAATATATTACGAATGATAATGACTATACGGTTTACGAGCAAAAACCACTACTTTTTCACTAACATCTCCGCCTCAGAGGAGTTCCTGCACCAGTATATATACCCGCGTGAACGTAATCCATACGAATCGTATGTGGTAGTGACTGTTAATGTTGAGGTCATGTCCAAACGAAACATATATACAAGACTGCGTATGGTATTTGTTAAATAGCAAATTAACCGCGGAAATCATAGACGATATTGTCATAAAAAAATGACTATTATATATAGTTAATTTCATTGGTAATATGTTTTAAAAATTACTTCTTTTTGAAAAGATTCAAAAATACCGAAGCGCCAACCGAGTCACGACGTTATATCGGAAAAAAAGTAAAAGCTGTGCAAAGTTAGTAGTTACTCTAGAAAATGGGAACAATCCTATTAGCATTTAACATAATAATAGTAATAATGTTAACAGTTGTTTGCATTTAATAACTCAAAAGGTATTCGGTATGTTAATATATTCACAACAGTTTCCAACAACTTCAAATCCGTAATAGCTCTACTCATCTATAGGCCTAATTTAAAACAGTCATCAACGATTTACAGAAAGTGTTACCCATCATTAGGTGTCCCAAACCCTCCAGATCGATTTGGAAATGTTTCTGGGGCCCTGCGAAAAATATAAAGTACTGTATAAATTATTGGACGATTGAGACAACCAATAGTCTACAGAACATAATTATAATATTATAAACTGTTCGACAAAGAAGTATTCATAAAATACGTAGATATAATAGGCAAGCGCATAACGGACATAGAGTAAAAAATATTATATGAATATATGCGGGCGCATTTGAGAAAGGAAAGTCATAACACGTATCTTAAATTCTTAACTAATACATTAAATACGGGTGTGTGTGTGTGTTAATTTAACTGTCCAGACTCCAGGAAACATCTACAATAGTTGAAGCTGAAGTACAACTACTGATAGTAGTAACTAATAGTTATGTCCATAGTATTTTTTTTTTATATAAAATCTTCAGACTTGCGAATTATTGCTCGATTTCTAACCGTCAGACGCCTATACTTCATCTATAATAATTAAAATAACTGATGTTTACGAAACAATTTTTCCAATGATAATCAAATTAAATAGGTACTGAATACCCGGCATAAAATTACTCGACTTAACTCGATTACGATCACAAACGACACCAATGCGCAAGCGTTCATTAAATCGTACTATCATAATATTATTAAATACACTGAAATGCAATATAATTACCGCGAAAATAATGATAGGTTTACAAATAATAACTTGCTCCTGTTTTAGTTTTTATTTTCCGCTCGCGTAAACATCAAAACTCTATACAAATGGGTCATACAAATTATACAGATTTTTTTATTATTATTTTTAAATGCAATCCCCCACTCCACACACAATGTGTGTACCGTCAAATTCGGACGACCCTGTATACACGTATATTATTATACCATGCCTTGGCGGCGGTGTTACACGGTCCTATTATATATATTACATATAATATATACATAATACATTAGCCACGATGCGTGCGTGCCAAGTTAAATAATACTTCTCATATGCGCATTATTTCTAGTCTAGTGCTCGGCAGACTGCATTCGGCTGGCGTAACACGTTCACATGCACGCACACACGTACGTACAGGGTACCTATGTATAATACGTACTTAGGAGTGTTGTATACATGTATATTATAATATTACATTTGTATATAGGTACTATATACACAGTGCTTACGTGTAGACGACCACAATCGTGTAACGCCGCCGAAGCCGCACGACGCAAAAATGTTTACCGATAACTATACGTGTGTCGATAATTTGTTGTGTTTTGAATTTTTTTTCTTTAGGGCGAAAAATTATATCGTTACATAGGGTACCTACATACCTATAAAAGTAATTGTACAATACGTAATGAAAATGACAGGTCGTACAGCCAATACGAATCGAGTAGATACGTTTCGATGCAGCCGAAGAGACTGCTCTGCACAGCTCCATACGTTTTGTAATATAATTATTTATGAGTATTGTCGTGTTCGATTGACCGAAAAAAATCATTATACGAATATATTCTCGATAGGAGACGGGTGGTGGAAAGAGATGCTCTTATACACAATTAATATTCGGACGGTATAATGTTGGTGTAAAGTAATTTGATACGAAACAATATTTTATATTGATATGTACCCAGCAGACTGCTATACGAATTTATACACAATATTGAATATTACATTATATATCAGAGGTAGGTATCATCCGTCAAATTGAAATTATCGTTTTTTTTATTCAAAATAAAATTGATCCTGCTGTTTTCTAACGCCGAAAAGTATATGAATCAGCCGTTGTAAATTTATGAAATTCGGGGCAGTGGTATCCAAAAATAATTTGACTTTATAAAATATGCATAACTATTAACTACCCACTACCTATGTAAGATTAAACGGTTTATACAGATATATATGATTTACCTGTAGAACAAGACGATTAGTATGATAAATATGCGAATAATTCGTACGTGTTGTATATATATTGCTATAACTAAAAACATTAGATGCGAGTAACTAAAATTAGTATTACCTTCGTCAAAGAACAACCATGTAGTACTTATATAAAAGAAAAATGACACGTCGTCATAGATTTGAGCGAATGAGCTTGATATAAAATATTAATTTCTAATCACATTTAAATGAAGTAAGAAATATTAGTTTGTACCTGTCATTGGTGTGCCTATTTAAAATATCACATTCCATCTTACTATATGAGGTTCCTAAAAAAATTCGAGATCAAAATTAATAATAATGGTAAATTGGTCAACATACATTATACATACATAATTACAGCACTCTATATAATATGCGTCTATAATCGAATAATAGCTTACTGTGGAAAAAAGAAACCTAATACAGAAAGTATTGATACAATAACGATAGATTTTTATCAGTTTTTCTATTGTTCTTTTTCACTAATAGTTTTAAATAAAACAATAGAACTATACAATAGATATAATGACCACTCGTTAAAATAGCGACACCCCTCAAGTTACATTGGCCCCAGGGTAGTAATGTAGCAAAGACATTTTCATTGGACTAATAAGTAATAATAACACGTAAAACTCTGTATTTCTGTGACAAAATCTATTACAGAAACTTGAACTGCCAACAAACTACTAACAAACATGATTATACAGGAACTATAACGCTATATATTATATTATAATTATTTATAATACCTAGTTAATATTTAAAAATAACTATTTTATATTAATCACTGCAGAGATAATTGTTTTAATATTTTTTAATTCAACTAACTACAACATCAGTTTTGTTTTCATAAATATGATTAAATTATAATGGACAATTTAACTATTCGAAATTACAGCTATAAGTGGATTTAAAACATGCACGCCAACCAACTATACAGTAAATATAATAACTTAATTGAATTCACAACTTATATTATATACGCCGACCACCATGCACACATACGACGCAAAAGACGCATAAGACGCATAAATATAGCTTGAACAAAAAATCTCAACGAAGTGAGAAATAAATAAATATCAACCACACTGAATCAGCCAAGTCGGGTTTTAAGCTACACGAGACGAAATAAATGTTATCTATTTTGTCCATCTATATCTGAAACGTTATTATCTCCTACACACAACACGACTAATCGAATAATACTACGCGATTAGATAGTATTATTAAAGTGTTTATGTGCAGACTATATATTTTTATAAACGACACATTCAGCTTAAATTTCCTCAACACGTTTTGCTGTGCAGTCACGAGCCGTAGTGTGTGGTGGAAGAATAATAATTCACAAAAATGCGATCACAAATAGATAACGATTGAAAAATCAACATAAATAATATATACCTATTTTTTCAATATCCGTTTTCTTCTGATTCCGTTATCCTTCAAAGTTTAAACAGAATTAATACTATGGGTACTCTATTACTAATTGAGTGCATTTCGATAAATATTTCATTTTATAAACTTTGATAGGAAGTACCCATGTTGAATAAATCATAAGTTTGATCACGTTTCAGTTATTAAGTGTAAGCAAATATTCTAAACTAATTAATAGTTTCATTACCTATATACTATGGTAAAGTTATTAGAAGGTACCTATCAGTTACAATTTATCAGCAGCGATTATAATAGTAATGCTACTTTAAAGAGCGAACAGTAAATGTATTATGGACATCAATCTTTTCACGCGGGTGTGTTAATTAGAAAACTTAAAAAGGATATCCAAGAATTAAAAAATATAGAGAAAAGATGCGCATGGATTACGAGTTGAGCGTCGCTCACTTACAACTCACCTTGGCACAGACAGTGTTATATTATTATTTGAAATAATAATATATTATATAACTTAAGGAATTTGTCTAGAGAACAAAAACATCACTGTAAGAGCTAACTCACTTAGCTTAATATCTAAGCTCGATTTTTAAACCTTGAAAATTTTAATAAACGAAATAAAAAAGAAATAATTTAATGTAATAAAATAATGTTATGTTAATATTTATTTTGTTAATCACATTTGCTTCTATAGTTTTTACTTAAAAATCATAAAAACGCATACAAAATATCTTGGAAAAAAATTGTACACGTCATTGTGGTATTAAAAATGATGGTGTTATTGAACTCAATACCATCAGCAGGTATATTATGCCAGTAATGATACTTGAGGTTGAGAGGTTCTCAGAAAAGTCTAACTTAAATATTTGAATACATCGTTATATTGTATTCAAAGAAAAAAAAATTGTATTTTCGAACTTACGTTTAATTATGCTATTCATATTTCATTTTAGATTCAGTAATTGCTTTCTTTTCAACGGTATAAATACAATTCGGCAATATCAAAGATATACCTACATAATATTATAATGACGGGATTTAAAATGTCGTCACGATACGTCTAATTTACATATTACTTTATTATCAATATAATATAATAGTATGCTAATCATTATCATTATTTTCGTAATGAAAATTGTATAGAAATTGTATGTAAGCTACAATAAACGAGCGTTTGTAAATTATGTAAAATCAGATTGTAAAGAAACGACTCCACTGCAGCAGCTATAATAAATGTGAACATACTTTTTGGCCGCGGATATTATAATCCTGCCATATTAAATTATCTAGTATCGACTGTTGTGCATTCTGTATATAAATATATAAAGGTACCTATATGTTGAACAAATCGATCAAAAAACAATAACGGTATGCGATTGTTGTTACGTCATAACTATTATATAGCGGACGGGGCGTCATAAAATAAAAAAATACCTATAACAGATACCTATTATGAAACTCGCGAAAGAAAAAGCGAGACGCCCAGACTGTGGGCGTGTGGGTGGGTGGGTGGGAATTTGGCGAAAATCAAAAACTGCAGTTCGGTATACAATGATGGGTGGACCCCCGAAATCCGCGATACCGCATAGTCCTCGGATTCGGGCGGAATCCTGCATCGGCAGCACCAAAGTCGAACATCTGCACGCAATACATTACACGTCACAGGCCCCCGACCTCTATAATATTATTATAATGTACGAATGTACGCAACAATAATCGTATGAACACGCGAGCCGATGGTAAATTATTATCGTCGTCCGTGCGCAATAGTAATAGTAGTGATAATAATATAATATATAATACATTATTATTACAATATAGGTATATGACTTTCTCGTGATTTCCATTGTCCGGGCTCGTCGTAAGCGGTCCAGGCACACACACGCGCGCGAGCAAAGACATAGGGGGGCGGCGGCGGCATATTTTATAAACGAATTTCCCCCCCCCTCCACCCATCCGTTCGCCCGATATCGAACTTGGTCCGGTGGAAGAGGACGTGGAGGTGGCGGTGGCGGTGGAGGAGACAGTGGCTGCTGCCGCTGCCGTTGCCGCTGCTGCTGCTGCGATAACTGGATCGGCGCTCAGGAATGCGGCGAGTCTCCCGACGACCGACCGACCGCCCGCCGTACAATCAGGCGGCGGCGGCGGCGGCGGCGTCGGCTTTTTGGCAATGTCGCCAGGCGACAGGTCACGCCGCCGCGCGCGGCCGGCCGGCACACAACCGGTCCGCCGGAGACTTGCACACACGCACGACGACGCCTGTTGTTGATCCGCTGGTGGGGACGGATGTGTGTGTGTGTGTGTGTGTGTGTGAAAGAGCGGGGAAGGGGTCTCGCGGGACCGGAGGAGATTCCCATTCAATTTTTGCATAAGGCGAACGCTTCGCCCCCGCGCAGCCGCGGAACACCGCCGCCCCCCGCCGTGCGACGACCGGTCGCGGCCCAGTTTATCTTTATCGTTATATTATTTATTTTATTATTATTCTGTTTTATTATTTTTTTTTTTTAATTGGAATGACCACCACCCGCTTACAGGGGTTACCAAACGTCGGGTCCTTGAAACACATCTATCGCAGACAATTGACCAAGGTCATTAACCGGACTCGTTTATCACACGAGTGTGCAAGTGCAATGCCGAACTACACCACCACCGCTTCTCATAAACGCAAGAGCCGTGGACCCTCCAACGATTCGTACCACACACATTGAAGTTTAACCTCAAGTATTTTATAGAGAGTTGCCCTCAAAAGTTCAAACGCGGTTTGATACACATTACCTCCCTCTCATCGAGTGGTAGTAGAAAGAGAGAAACCTGAAAGATACGCTGCAGCAGGAGAGCACTCTTACCGATTTTCAGGAAAAATCCAAAACTAGTAAACTAAGGTAAACCAAAAAAACCATATTTTTATTACGATATTGGAAGACAAATGTGTACGTACTTTTCTAATTTTGGGAATTTTTTAGAAAATATAAGTGTGGTTTCTGATTTTCACAGTCGCAATGATGTGTTTTCTACAATACAAAGTTAACAGACGATGTAATAACTGAGTGATGTTTTTTTCACAGCAAAATAAACAGTAGACAGAATGAAAAATCTAATTAAAATTAAATGGCAATGTATTTTTTCAGATGTATAACATTTTCAAACAAAACAAGACACAGGTTTCAAACGTAATAACATTTGTTCATAGTATAATAGCTAATAGCTATTATTCATTGTTTTATGAATATCATATGGGACGCATATAAAAACTATTAATATCAACTACCATACTTCTAGTTAATCTTCACGGAGCATATACTCTTACAGAGATAAAATTCTAAAATAAATATGAATGATTTTATTTTTATTTTCAAAACTGGAATTTTTTATTTGACCTTTTTATAAAAGTATATGGTTGAAATCATTCATGGTTAAATCGTATCTTGTCGAGGGGCGGTGATATAAATCAAAATGCAATTAAGAAGAAAGACGGCGGAATAACAATACACACACATATACATGTATATATATATATATATATACACATAAATAATGTGTGCACTCTACGAAACCATTTACTATATGATATAATCGGAGAAGAGACGGACCACCGAGAGGACTTCAGACGTTGCATAAATTTCGTTCCACTGTAGGAATTCTCCCCGCTAAAATTTCAGTTTTAATCACACTAAAATATGTAACTCGTTAAAAGTTTAATAAATACATATCTCATTTGATCATGAACGAAAACGAGATAAACGCATTTTCAATACATATAGTGATAGACACAGTTCGACGAGTTCCTTTGTTCGGCTGTACATATTTATAATATATTATTTAAATTGGTCATAATTTGAGTAGTTATATAGTCTAGTTCGAAAGTACACGGGCGAGCAGACGTATAAATTTTAAACTTGCACAGTACAAAGAGTGGCGATTTCAACTCCGTTAAAAGTAATTATAATATATTACATTGCGACTCGATCGTTATCGAAGTATAACACTATATATTATATTTATAAGTATATATATATATATTAGATTTTAAGTTTTCGCAAGAACGCACTTCCTATTTCATATGACATATCAATAATACCAAACGACAAACACCGCGCAGGCCCAAGTATTCGAACGCAATATGTGTATACGACGATTAATACGTGGAAAAGGTAATTCTCAATGTTTGCCGTGGCGCGGTAATGGATGAGATAACTTGAGCAACAAAGCGAGCAATAAAGATTATGAACTTTGAGAGCTAATGATTTGTGTTCCGGCGTGAATACCCCCTCAGAGTTTATTCTTTGTGTTTATTTTACACAAGAGTATATTATAATATTATAACGACAAAATGTTTGAGCAGGTACTTAAACAGAAAGAAACATACACGCACACACACGTGCACGCCCGCGCCAGCGCGTTGAAACGTTATCCGAGCCAGTCGGGAGCGATAGACTACGGCCAACAGGAATGTCGGAATCGAAAATCGACCCACCGAGAGCAGATGCGTTTTTACGTAAAGCCCCACGGCGCGTCGCGTGGAACTCGGGTACGCTTGGTATCGCTTAGATGACGCGTCGTGGGAATGGTGAGGGTCGTCAGAGCTCATTGGTATAATATCGCGGGCGCGGCTCGCCTAAGATCACTCGGAGCAGGCGATCTTTTAGGCACGAATCAAATGTACCGCCGAGTGCGTCGCATGCGTTCCCACGGCGCGCCACCGAAAATGCGTCGTATTTCTCAACTTCGTTTTTAAATTCAACTGTATACGATATTATTACGACCAGTTGCTTTGTAACTTATCGAATTCCCCAAAAAGTGTAATAGTAAAATAATAATGATAATTAAATAATCAAAACTAATTTTATTGAGCATAATGCACACTTCTGTACATGGTTTATTAATATGCAATTTGTTTAATCCAAAACTTTATTAAACGCCTATATGCACGTATTATGAACACGTGTGACGCGTTCCCAATAAAATCGGCTCGGTTTAAAGTTACTAATAATAGTCGTGAGCCAAGTGAACACGTGTAAAATGTGATATTTAAACAGTATAGTAAACTATTTTTGCGACAACCAACAGTAAAGAATGCAGAGAAAATACTACATATCTAATCGACTATTATTCGTCAAGGAATCTGGGCTAAATAATATGCATGTAATCAAGATCCATTCATAACTGGTTCCGTGGTATAAAAAAATTTAAACTTCTCAGTTTTTAAAAAACACGTAAATAACAATACGGAGATAAACTTGGATTTTAGTAGACATACTAAGGTACCTATACAATTTAACAACTGCGGCACTTGGTCTGTTTAATAACAGTTATTAGTCAAATTGAACCATATTTCAATACCGGAGAAGAGATTAAATATTAGATGTCCAAATGTATGACCTCAAAGCGTTTAATCGAGCGAAATGTGATTTTTTTTCAATAGACATAATTATGTACAACGAGTTTCCTATAAATTCTATTCAAAAGACCTTATAGGTTATTCCTTTCACAAATAATTGCCCACGGTTGATGGCGGCAATGCCCAGGTGTTCGTTTATTGTCAATGAGACACCGGTCTTCAATATTGCCTCCAAAGAATTATGAATGGAGTTTCTTATAAACGAAAACCCAAATCCAATCCCCAGCAGTGGTTTTACTTCACCACAAACACATAACACAAGGGACGTATTAAATACGTATGTACAATTCCACAAATTAGTTCAATGTCACTGGGTTTACTACGGGTCTACAGGTCTTCAGTAATTGCAGCCTACACAACCAAATACATTTTTCCTTTATATTTGTGATTCTCATATTACCAAATTCACAGTGGCTTAAATACTGACCACCCTATTATGTTATACGCCCCCATGTTTATTAAATCGAATTAACAATAATTTGTTATTATATGTACAATACCTATATCATAATTGTATGAAGCTATATATTTTTCATTTAAAAAGTAAAGTTCACCGGAAAGTTACGTTATTTATAGCCATGAAATATTTTTGATTTGTAGGTTGATTACATTTGATTTTTTGTTTATAATAAGGATTAATTAAAGAGGACACAACGTCTCCGCTCAGATTTGTTTTCTAAATATAATGATTTATCATCCAGTTCAAATATAACACATCCATTACAATCTCATAATTGACAATCACTGTATACTAACTTGTCCACCTTTTTTATTATTGTTTTTTTTTAATTTGGATTTTTTATGTTTGATAATTGTACATAACTAATAATTTAAAAGTTTTATCAATGAATAGTCTAAACAAAATAGTCTGTAACTCCTTTAATACATTGATAAAACCTTCATCAAACGTACAAGCAAATCAAACTAAAAAAAAAATTGGTTTATATTTAAAAAAAAATGTTTTACTATACTATAATTTGATTTTGTCATTAAATATTTATAAATAAAGAATGAATGATCACCCCATATTTAAACTAAAATAAAGTTTTACTAATTCATAGATTTGCATAATTTTTAATTTATTCTTGAAGTACGTTTAAAATCGTTAAGTTAGAATACATTATTTTAAATGATTAAGCTATCGAATTTCTGATAACTCACCACTTAAGACTATGTAATAATCGTTATAACTGCGTACATTTATTTCAATTTAACATCTGAAACGCGTTTAACAATTTGTCTGTTATCTCGATCCAAAATTAACTCTCGAGTCCCAGTGGGAAACGCCTAAATTAATTCTTGGTCACACATATCATATTGGATTTAAGCCATTTTCTCATATTATTCATATTATATACATACAATTTTGTGGCACTGAGTTCCCGCCAATAAATCTATCATGAATGGGACACATAAAAGTGTGTGACTCTGCAAGACTCAACTATTTTAATGGCCAACAGCAGTCCGCCACCGCCACTGCAGCCTCATCAATAGCTTATTTTATGTTTACTGCTGAAGATAGCAGTCCCCGACGTTTTGTTTGCAAACCAACAACACTTAATTACGACGTTAATAATAATAAAACGTTATTTGTACTGTAAAATAGTATGGGTACGACGGGGTTGTGTCGACGGGATGAAACCGGTTATAGGGTAAAGTCATCAATCCATGCACGTTTGAGAAAACATATGTGACGAAAACTACTATCAGCAAATACCATCTTCTCTCTCCCAAAATTAAGAATAATATAAGAAACAGAAAAGGTGGCTTGATTTATTGTAATTCATCTTTCCCTTAATACATTTAGATCCACCGGACAGTTAAAACAACATATTCTGGTACTGATGCGATAAGATAAAATAAATAAAAATAATTGTTTATTAGAAAAATGAATTAGAGATACCCCAAACAGTTCTCATACATATTCACGAATTCAAGAGTGAGTTTGACACATTACACAACCGATTAGACCGGAAGAGGTCCATTGATTCACATAGTAAACCGGCGCCGGTCTCGATAGGGGCCGTGGTCGTGCCAAAAGTCATTTATTCGTTGACTCAAAAACTTTTTTATGACTTTAACGCATTTCTCAATATATATAGATTAGAATCACTCCATATATTATAGTAACAACCGTTTTACAAAGGTCAACTTACGCATACCAACCAATGTTTAAAATAAATTTCAATTGATTAAAAATCGTACATTTTTATAAAATATTTAATATTGATTTATTTTTTGAACATCATTAAATATGAAAATCGAAAGTGAAACAATAAAAATAGACACATTTAAATAACACATTTCATCTATAATAGAGAATGGCCTAGGACTTAGGTACTTGGACTGTTTTCTAATTAAAAAATTAAAAAATGCAATTATATACCTACTAAAAAAAACTTTTTAATTTTGAAAAAAATAAACTTTTAGTATTAAGTGACTAAAATAAAATAAATGATACAATTTCCTTGAAAATCTTAAATATATTTTTTCTTAAAAATTAAATTTAAATTAGCAACAATGGTTAAAATTAATTATAGGTAGGTACCTACTTTTATGAAATTATAAAATTTAAAAATTTAATTATCTTAACTTAAATTAAATTAACCTTCATACAGTAATTATATTAATTTACTATCATAACGATTTGTTGTAAAAGTTGTAGTATTTTGAGTTACTCTCAGAATTGTATACATATTGCCTACATTTGATTCTTCTGAATAAAATATAATTCATTCAAAACTAATTGTTAATTTTCAATAATTATATAGTAGGAACCCCCACTGTAAAATAGACGAGATAAAATTATTAGTTAAAATATTAATTGAATAAACACATTAGCGGCCATTATAAGTGTATGTAACACTTATATTTTAAGGTTAAGTATATTTTATATTTTATATTTTTTAACGGTTGAAAAAATCATTTAACTAAAGCAATATAATATAAAGATGAGACTCCATTGAAATTCTGTATTTCGTATATATATTATACATATTTAACACACAGCATATACAGCTACATTGCATAGTGAATATTAACACGATTATATTTTTTATAAATCTTAAATTCTTATCTACATATATAAACCATCAACCAAAGAACTGGATGGTTGTTCTTTACAATAAGTTTGGATTTCGATTTTTAAACCTGTTTTGAATTTATCATTTATACTATACTTAATATTTAATTTATTCGAGAATAGTTAAACATTTTTATTTTATTATAAAATATGGGTTTTCTAATCTAATAAATTATAATCAGTAATTTGTTGAAAATGGATACCAACAATTATTACCAAAACAAAACGTAATTGTTTTTACTTTTAATAACGGTTGATAAATAAATTGAAATTTTGAATATTAAAATACTGTAAGTACGTCATACCATCACAAAGAAAAAAGAAAAATAATTAGATGCATTTGAAAAACTATCAATCATTATAAATACCTACCATTTATAAACATCCGTTTAAGTTTTAATGGAACACTTATAAGTATAAACAATAAACATTGTTTATTGAGACTTTAATACATGTAACATAAAAAAAGAAATCGAATTTCAATGAAAACCACACGGCGTGTGAATGAAAACGTTTACACCATCGTAAGCAATTAGGATAAAAAAGCGGCAGAGACAAAACTCGATTGTTTCCGAACGTTTTATACATGCACGAAAGTCGTAAAATTGGTTTTTTACGACCGCACACAGTGTCGCGAACTTGTTAAGACCCACGAGTATTTTTTACTGAGTATTTTTTTATTATTAATTTTATGATGCAAAATAAATATTTTTCAAAAATATATATATCATGTAGAGAAGACTTAAATCATAACAATCCTCACCGACGTGACCCAGGTCGGCGTTTTGCCTTAAAATCTGTTTATCATAAATTAAAATATTTATACCCATAGAATAATAATAATATATATATGTATTGAACTATACTGATTCGTCTAAACTATAACAGTATAAACAGAGCATTTTCTTAAATACTACTTATCATATTACTAGTTTTCAAACATTATTTAATTTTAATTTTTGTTCTAACAAAGTATATTTGTTCGGTTTTGTCAGATTTTTTATTCTTCTTCAAAAATGTACGCAATATCAAAAAATTACGTCTTAAATGCAGATTGTGTTCACAAAACTAGTATACAAGGTCGAGAACAAAGAAGAAAAGATATAAGCATATGAAACGTAATTTATAGGCTGAGCAAGTTTTTGCTTTAATTTATCGGTGACTTATTCAACAATGAATAAATACCATTTATGATTTTTGCAATACTTCTATGATGGTATTGACTATAGTAAGTAATACATTAATTTTAAACTTTGAATACTCAATAAGGCACACGAACAGAACACTAAAGTGCAGCTATATTAAATTGAATTATTTTTACCCTTATCAATTTAATATATTTAATTGTTAAACAAGTAAGAAAACTCTAAAGGAAAATCACTCTATTATCTGACTTCCTGTTCCTAGACATTATTTATGAGCCCAAAATGAAACGAATCTATTATATAGCTATACAACCAAAAATAATGGATGTTACCATACCTTTAATCCAATTCAATATGTTAAGATTTGAATAACTATAATACTATGGAAACATGTTTAAACAATAAAAATGATAACGTGATAAATACAGACTAGTAAACTTTGATTTAAAACTCAAATGACAAAAATAATAATAACTTAATTAGTAATAAACATTGTTTTAAATATGGTTGCTATATTACAACCAACCCGTTCTGTACACCAACATCAGAAATGTATTCCTTTTTAAGAATCGTATATTATTTTGAGATGTTTACACGAATGTAAAGCTCAATAATAATTATTAATTATTATAAATATATTAACAACACCCACCTAACATACCAAAAAAGAATCAAATTTAAAAATTACAATCAAATCCGTTTACTTATTAAATACAAAAAATTTGCCACGACTACATCAAAATTAATACGTTATTGAAACTTTCGCCGGACGAAAATTCACTATAAACCCGTTTTTTACACAACACTATGTATTTGGACGTACGCGCGGAATTCGCAGTCTTTGAACCAGCGGGTCACGGAGTTTTTGCACGTAATATTATCATAACGAGTCTATTTTTATATACAACTCGAACCAATTGCGTGTATATAAATAAAAGGAAGAAAACTGCGATTTTAAAACGCGGCGCGGCGTTTAATTCGTAAAAATACATCGGACCAGACCGATGCTGGTGGCATTATTTTTTCCTACACGGTATTCAAGGCCAAGCGTGCAAAACGTATGTATGTGCGTGCGTGCGTGTAATACACGAATTCGCAATAAATTTAACACCCCCGTAAAATGTACGCGTGGCACAGAAGAATACCACATAATATTGTAACTATGTCAAGCTACGTCATCGCCGCCAGAAAACGTCTCAAGGCCCGTCTGGATAGTATTTAAATGGTATAGAAGATGAGGAGAGGAGAGAAAAAACCACTCGCGTATTTTACATGCGGTTGCCGGATAAACGAAATTTTTTTTAAATCATAATTCAGCTACGGCCATTGAAATAATATATTGTTTCGTGTCATTTTATAAGCGAGAAAAAAGTTAGAATTTTTATTTATTACGATTATCATTTTTTTTTTTGTTTGTTTGCTCCAACAAAAAACTTATCCCCCACACCGCGTACGAATGCAAATTACTAACCTACGGTGACGCGGGCTCGTTCGAAAGATCATGGCCAACGGTTGGCCTGTGCATTACGAACAACCGTTGTCACCGCCGCCGGTTTCGTAATATGCCGATCGGTCGTGGTGGGAGGGAAATCGGACTAGAGTACAATTTTCTGCGTCGAACGTGTGACAACGATTTGGCAAAATACACCTAGAAATACAAATACTAACACTTTTCTTCTCAAAACTAATGAACAGGAGAAAAATATTTAATGCAATAATTATCGTTAATAATAATATAAGTTGATCGCGTCTACACAAATAGGTTTTAACATCATGCGAGTACCCTATATACTGCACATATATTATAATATTTGTACATGGTTAAGTAGTATATTATATATATATATATATATATATTATTTTGGCCCCATGAGGTTATTCACCTGCACCGCCTCACTATGGAAATTATTTCAAAGTCGATGTTCCCCTCTCTACGAGACGGTACACATATTTTAATGACATTTTTTTTTGTACATTACTAACGGAGGAGTCTTACTCAAACGAAACAACCATTGGCAAACGATCTCGGTTTCATATAATTAGTACCACATTGATCCTTACTGCGGTATTAGATATAACAGAGTATATACTACCAACACATTACATCACACAGCTGGTCTCAAATCTCCTTTTATGATCATACATGGCATTTGAATTAATTACTATTTTCGGATTTTGTCATATATGATGTGGTAGTTAGTAAAATACAAAAATCGTTAAGGATTAGGTGTTTTCTTTATTTTTTTTTAGTATACAAGACCAAAAATCAATCTAGTTTATAACTGACATGGTCACAATTATTTCTACCCTAATGTTAAACATTTTTATTTGTATACTGGTTTATTTACTGGTAAACTTTGAAAATGTTACTTCCTTCTAACAAACACCCAATTCTGTAACTAATAAATAAATGAATACATACACCCTGCGGTGAACAAAAAAAAATAAATTAACTTTTCTTTATACTCGTTTTAAAAGAATTTAGTATTTGAAGACAAACATTAAAAAAAACTCCCAACAAAACAGAAATGATATTTAAACCCAAAACAAACAATCTATGTTATTTTATTTATGAGAGTCATGTAAAAATAAAGGTTTGAAAAAAAAACCATTCGATATACGTTCAATAAGTATGATAGGTGGTGGGCAAACATTAAACAGTATTATATGTAGATAAATACTCCATGCCAGTCAAATGTTTTAGACAACAGTCGCTTTCACACATGCACGCACTCACTTCTATGGTTTTTATTTTAATCTCTCGGTGATAAAAGAAAATAAAGCATTACGATGATTCGAGGTATTTTTACTGGCTGGTCCGCGGCTGTAACTCTGCAGTTTAGATTAAGCGCCACGCAGTCACCGTTTATAGCGGTAGTAATGAACTGTCAGTAGTTTGTACTTGCGGGTGAAAAGTAGTCCGCAGGGCTCCTAAATAACATTCGACTAAATTTGGTTTGGAATGTACCTCGAACGTGCCAGTGATGTCAAGTGTGTGAAAATACACAGAATTTATTATTAAAACGAAAACGAGCGCCCATGAGGTACACATATTTGGGTACAAACTACATTCGCGTTTGAACGTGATTCGAGAGAAAATTTAACGGTTCGCGCGAAGTTGAACGTACGACGCCGTGTTGACGAATGGGAGAAAAAAATTCCGATTTACATACAGCAGCCCCGCGTGCACAGGTATAATCGAGTGTAACCTTTTAAGCTAAACTGTACAAGGCTAATATCGGTCACTGACTGTATATACGATTCGTAAAATATTAACTGGTTTTAAACAGAAAACAATAACATAATATAAATCAGCATTACAGTTTGTTTAAATGTGTAACCCCTCAGAAGTAAAATTGGACCAACTTCCGGTTAACAAAAGAAGTTTAATAATGTCTTGTTGAACTATAAACACCTATAACTGGTGATTCTTGAATAATAAAATGGTTCTCAATGACATATTCTTAAACGTTTTAAGAACCATTTAATAAATGCACATATATAGATTATAGTTATTATTATTGAACTTGAAAAAAAGTGAAACAGTCTATTGGTAGTTCAACTTAAGATACATAGGTATATTATACGTACAATATTGGTCTCACTATCAATTATTATAAAATATATACATATTGTTAATATTATTTAAGTATCAACATGTTCATTATTAACTAAGTAGCTAATAAATATATGTATTTAAATGAAGGAAAAAACTTTCAAAGTGAATAAGATGAAGAAAAATAAATTTCTTAGAAATTATTGAAACATACATAAGAAATCATCCATAACTTGAAATTCAAAGAACGTGCAACAAGATTTCTTGTATTTGTACAATATTCAATGTTTTTCAAAATACGACATAATAGTATATAATCAATAGCAAAATTATTAAAATGTGTAATAGTTAAAATGTAGGTGTACTATAAAAGTTAAATAATATTACAGATAACAATAGAAGGTACTTACAATTAATAATTTAACATTTAAGTGAATTCAAAAATTAAATGTCAAAATTGAATAATATTTAAATATTGTTGTACCTATACTAAGCTTCTATACTTATAACCTAACCATCTTAAGAAAATACTTCCTTCTATATATATATATATATTATAACACATAGGTATATTTTTTTAGAAATAAAATAATCACAAGCCTTTTAAAGCAGCAGTAAACTAAAATAAACTGAATACCTACATTTGAAAAATATCTACCGTAAGCTCTAAGGTATAATTTTTACATGCTGAACATTATAGATTCACTGTTATTACTCCTGACATAAGCATAAAATAATTTTTAACTCTACATCATCAAATACCAAGAACAGATCACTAAAACAACATATTTTAAGGATATATTAAAACTCTAACTCGGTTAAATAAATAAAACATGAGTTGATCTTATGTTATACCATTATTTATAGTTTTTAAAACGAATATTTAAGTTTATTATTATAAAATAATTTATGATGTCATATGGATAAAATATTTAAATGCTTACATTTTGCTATAAAAAAATTATAAAAAAAATCATCATCATTTTTTTCGGATTTGGTGTTAATTAGGCAATAATATATTATTATATTTATGTACCGTCTACTTGGGAATGCAATTAATAAATTATACACAATCATTATAGGAACTTGTTCAATCATTTATCATAGTATATTTTAAATATTTGTATAAATATAGAATTAAGAGTTCATAATACAATTAAAATATGTTATCATTACAGTTCAAGTTCAAAATCCTTTGTTCGATGATTATTGAATGGCGAACATTTTTCATACAAACTATAACAAGTACCGATGTACAATATTAAAGCTTTGAAGATATTAGTTTTTGCGCATTATATTATGTCAGTATGACAAACACCTTTCTATTATTATTAGCTTATTATTCTACTATGGTATTAAATTTGCCGTACTATACACAATAATGTACTAAGATAATTCTCAAACCATAAGTCTATTCATACATTGTCTAAAAAGACAATAATTAATTAAATAATTGTGAATGCCTCTAGAATATTAAAATTAATGGGACACAGACATTTCAATTATTTGTACCCATCACTACAAAGAGTTTTCATGCAGCATGTACATTTAACGTATTCACGCAAGTGGCTAGTCTTTATACAGTTATCTTTCTAAATAACAAATAAATAAAACAAATTCACATTTTAATTTTCACACAAGTCGAATCATCGTTCTTATTCCAAATTATAGTAACGAAATAAATAGGCATTACAAACAAATTTTTCTGTGATTACGTATCAACAACAGTCAAGCATATTGTGAATTGTGATAGAAATAAACCAATGTATAGGATAAGAGTATATTATCACAGTTAGGGATACCGTCTCAAGGTCGAAATGCATAACATACACATACCTAAAACTTAATAATTTATAAATATAATTATTAATCAGTAATTGCTCATTAGTCATGACCTCATTATAATTAAACTTTTCATAGCAAAATTCAAAAATAGTTGCAAAAATTACTTATGTTTATACTTAACTCGCTTAATTTAAAAAAAATTTTAATTATGTAAATATATATATTATGTATACGTAGTTAATAATCAGTACAATATTAATTAATTATGAGTAACGACTATCTTTAAATGTACTTAGTAGGTATAAATATATTATTTAAATGCATAGCAAAATTGTGATCATAAAAACATAACCATAATGGTATAACCAATAGCTTAATAGAAATATCTAATACTAATTTATAATTTTTATAACGTTAACTTAAGAATTGAAACAAATATGGTAACTCCTAATTTAATAGGGTTCAAAACTTCGAAACAATAGAAACATTACAGAACGTTAAACGAGTTTCTTAAAAAAGCAATCAATTTTAAATACATAAAAACAAACATACCTAATTGATTTTGTTATTATTGAAGATAATATTTTAAATAGGTAGGTAAGCGAATAATAAATAATGTATTGTTGAAGAAAAATGAAACAAACAAACCGTAGGATTATTATGTATTTAAGAAACAGGGAGCAGAACAAAAGCTTGTTGGTGCCAACAAACACATTGAATGAGTAGAAACATTCAAATCTTTAGTAAGTATACAATCCTTTACTGAAATAGTCCGAAATCCGAACGTATATGTTACGATAGTCATAAATACGATACGGCGTGTCGGTGAAAGAGGGGAGAGTTAGGTCGGTGGTTTAATAGCAACGATTCTTTTCTTTTTTTATGAACGATCGTAAATGCTCAGCGCTGTTGGCCTTGGTGTTTACTAGACACGAATATAAAATATGTACACACAACAAAAGGGCGAAAAATCGAACAGAGAAAAAGGCAAGCACTAAGTGGTGGGTGAGAAATGTATGTATACGTTAGGGCCAACGTCCATATGATATGCGCGAGAGGCACCCGAAGAACGATTCATTTTTTGATAATAATATGAAATAATGAAGATAAATACTTTTCACTTTCAAGCGATTTCCCAACGTGTCTTTAATTCAAACTTCCGCGGTTCACATATCAGGAAAATGCATACATTGTAGGTAATAAGTAATTACATGTGGCTTACATTAGCTATATTATAATATGATAAATAGTGTATACCAATTTAGTTTCATTCAATAATTCCCAATTCACCGTTATGGCTGTATACAGAGAATTATGTTCAGATATATTTTGTGCGTACATCAATTTTTGAAGGACGCGGTTCTATTTTTTTTTTACTGGCGCCATATTCTAATCGCTCAGACTTAGATAATAAAAAAAAAAACACTTGGATTGGCAACAAAAAAACGCGTGTTACAGGTCAAGTACACTTATGCTATTCGGAAGTAGCAATCCACTATAACCGACAAGTATCCAAAATCGTAAAATTAATTTTTGTCAAAACAATAAGATTAGTATCTTAGGTACAAGATAAATATCACAGACATTTTCTTTTTACTGATTTATTTATAAGTTAAATCATAACATTTTTACATTCATGTTGCAATACTTATAAATAATTTTTAAAAAATTAATTAAGATAAATACAGTAAAAACCTAATGATACTTGAGATCGTCTTTTCCCAACTAAATATGTAATAGTCTAACCTTAGGTTTCACTTTATACAACCACGAAATTGTTTTGTTTCAAACATCATACAGTTTCCTTACATTAGAAAAGGTATTGATACTGATAAAATTAAACAATACATTAGAATCTACAATCTGAAATTTATATTAGAGGATCTTGACTCTCGAGAAGAACATAATGAGATGGTTAATTACTGGGAAATACTTTGAATCAATCATTTCTATTTTAACCTAAACATCTTTATGTACAACCTACAAGCTTTCCCCTCTGTAAGATATTTTTTTTATTTAATTCTCGAGTAAATTCCGTAAAGTAAAAATATCAATAACGTTAATAATGATGTTCAATTTGAATAATAAAACGCAATCAAATTTTTTAAGTACCCCATTTATGACAGTAAAACTGTAAGGTAATTCCGAGGTAATTCATTGCTTAAAAATCATTAATAAACCAATTATTGTTTTAAATCTACATAATATAAGGTACGTTATCAATTTTATATTACACTTAGCAATATTATTAGTTATTACAGTTCGTAATTATGTCTAGTACAATGTATAGGCACAACTATTCCTTTCAATTTTAGATTCCGAGCGAAACGAGTTAAATATTATTTTTATTACTTTTTTTGTAAATCATCACGTTTTTGGGGAAAAATTTGATCCTATCTTTCTACATTATGTGTGTTTTTTCTACTTTCTAGTAATATCTATTTAGAGCTTTTGCAGGTCAAAAATAGTTAATATCCAGTACTTTTCTTAATAATTAGAAAAAACGAAATACTGCAAGCTACTAAAAAGGCTTGTTGTGATTCATTCAAAAAGAGATAAAGATAATCGTAAACACATGACATTTTCACCATATACTTATATCAACATTTTGTAGACATAATTTATATTTAAAATATTTTTTAGTTTTTTAAATTAAGTCTAAGTCATACTTAATACTATGGTAAATAACCTTAAATAACAATATTATTTTATACGTAAATTAACATAAATAGTTAGTAACAATAATATAATCAGATGAACCAATTATACCTCTATTTATTTAGATTATACTAGTCTTCATGGGATTTTTATGACTACAACTACCAAATTGCAACGTAGTGACACTCATAGAAAATAGGCGAGAATTATCTATCCAAAATAACTCTCAAAATTAAAATTAATGTAATTGACATATAATATTTTTAATGACCAATAATAACCTCAATCAACGTCAAATTGTAAAAGGATATTACAATTTTTTGAAGCAATTGTCAATTAATTGATTAATTTCGAATAATGGAAACAAAATACATAATATTATCAAATAAAATACGACATTAAGAATAATAATATTTAGGTATATGCTTTTAATTCATTGTATGTAAACATATTTATGAATAATTGTTTTTAACTGTAAATAATACTACAATATTGCATATTCATATTTACTGTTTGAAAATAAAAATATGAAATTACAATTAAGTACGTGCATCAAACAATTACCATGAAAGATTTGTCAATGCATTTTGTTTGCGCAAGACATGATGTTAACTAAACATAGGATAGGACCTTACATATGGTTAAAAAAAATGTAAAATGAAAGAGAAAAAGTTCTGAAAATACCATTAAAACGTATAGCAGCATCCAACAATGCTGTGTGCTCGGGGCTTATCTTGAAAAAATATTGTGTATAATAAAGAAATGGAGCCCTCGTTATAACAACAGGCGAAAAAACCGGTTTCCCAGTATTCAGCCACGGCACTCAATAGAAACGCCGAAAACCGGCAGGCGATATTTCTTGGGTTTGTAGGTATTTTTTTTCCGTCGCATAAGGACTATAGGCTATTATTTCTTCAACAAATAAATCACGAGGGATCATATGGAGCGTGGTAAATTTCGTGGAAGAATAGGAACTCAGATTTTTCGAGGGGAACGCGATTCAATATCGCCAATAAATAAAAATAATTGGGTTTTGCGAATAAAATATTTAAACATATGTAAATAATGAGACTATATCAAATTTAAAACAGTACCACAAAAACTTCAACAATAGAAGTATTTACAATTAAATATATAAAATAAAAATATATTAGTTGAAATAACTTGAACAAAGCCAAATTATTATGGAATGTTTTAATTTAATAATTTACGTATGTGTAAACGTATGTTAGAAGAAATTACTACTTTGTATGATTTTGCAAGTCAACATATATCAATAGGTAATTTCTTATAATGACTAGGCCGAAGAAATAAGTAGATATCCATAATAATAGGTCGAAATAATTTATGACAATACAATTAATAATACTGTGGGTAGGTTGCATTAATAGAAACATCGCTTCTCGCCGGTCTTTCAAAAGCAAATTAAAAATTTTTTTTTTTAATTTAAATTTTCATATCATAATTTTATTTTGTTTTTGATTATAAAACTGAATAGAAATTTGACTATATTTTAATTTGTATGTTTTATTAATATTTATTATTTATAAGTTCTATAGTATAAACTATAAATATACTAAAATAATTGTACATACGTAGTATAATATATTATACATTATATGTGTTTTAATAAAATACAACATAAACTAGGCATGCAATGTATGGAATTAAATTAATATTTTTTGTAAATAAGTATTATCTATCAAAACTACCTATATATTTTATTAATAAATATTAGTTTTTGGAAACATAAAACGTACTTCAAATAATTCAAACAAAGAATATACTTAAATTGTTGGTTGTGAATCACATCGTACGTGTGTCAATATTTGGTTATAAAAAAATAATAATAGAATTTTAGCAATAAAAAAACTAATTTTAATATTTAGGTCACGTCATATACAGACTACTGTCTACTTAGGCGTACTAAACACAATTATATATAATTGCATATATATTTTAAAATTAATACGATTATTGAAATAATTTTAAAAAACAAGCTACCCATAATGGAATCAAAAAAAACGGCCAAAGTGTAATAAAATAAAATATAATTAAAATTGAATACATAAAAATTATGTCTAGCAGAACAGTTATTAAGATATACATAAAAATGAACGGAACTCATAAAAGTATGACATCATTGAATTTGTACAGTTTAAATCATTTAACCATTATATATTACAAGAGTTAATTGAATAGGAACTCTCCCTGATTCTTTAAAATACTGGACAGAATAAAAACTTTATTTAAATAATTTAATATACATTGTAAATTAGCTTCAACAGTAATCGTCGACTTATAAGAATGAAACGGACAAAATGAAACTAACCACCTTCGGACGGTTTAAAGTAATATACCTACACATATTGCTATACAATATGAAGAGGGAACAATTCCCTAACTCATGCGATATGGTAGATAGATAAACTAGATGATTGTGATAAAAAAAAAATTGGTATATTCAAAAGACAGTTATATAAAATTATGTGTATGCATATTCAATATATACTTGGGTAGGTACCTATATTATGTTCGTATACGTATTGAATCATATGCCAGTGTATTATCTTTGATTCCCCAGGGTACTTGCTGTATAGGATAAAAGAAACAAGAATTTCTCGTTTTACGTCATTAATATTATGCAATTTCATTCAAAACGCGGCAAGAAGGTCGTATATATACTTTGACACCTAGTAAAATCGAATTATACAACAGAGAACACATATTTAGCACCAATAGTTGATTTTAATGTGTATAAAAGTGACAGTGGGAGATCTATAAAAAATATTTTATAAATATATTATACAGGTTGAGTGCATCAACGTTTTTTTAGACACTGTTAGAAAACATTTTTTACGTAATTTATCTAAGTCATTACAAAACGACATTTAAGAAAAAAAGTTATATTTTTATGGCTACCTACATTTGTATAAGTTTGTTACTTTTTGAATGACAACATACATTTTTAATTTTATCCTCCGTAGCAGAATGAATATTTTCTGGGTATTCAATCGATAAAAATCTAATTTTGATTACTTAGTCAATTAGATATAATATAAAAGTATTCAACGTTTAGATGAGCTGAGTCGAGTGTCACAGGGTACCTAAAAATATTCTGCTTTAGCCTATGAAATTAAAAAATGTATGCATTGCTATTATTCAAAAAATTAAAAATCAAAAATTGGTTACAATACAAAATAGTATAGTGATACTTAATATAATTTTTTTCAAAAACAATTGCTAAATTGTGTTTGTTTTACGTTTAAATAATTACACTGTTCAACGAGTATACTTAGATTGTCTTCATTGTTAATCGGATACAATAAACCAACCTAACCAAAATAATACGATAATTTCCAAAAAAAAACTACACTTCGGTAGAAATAAAATGATGATGGCGTCTCATTTTTTTTCTAGTTGGAAGTTAAAAGTTTTCTATTCCTAAGTTTGTATGACAGGTTTAGTGCTCTATTTTTGCCTCTACAGACGTATCCAACGAGTGGGCCTCTTCATGTACACATACATATTACACACACAGTGATTTACAAACTACTAATTATGAATAAATAATGCACATGTTTAACTGCCAAACATGTGATGTGTCAAGTGTGGTACTATACTTTGTCATATGGTCACCACAATCACGAAGAACAAATATTGCACACGTGGATATTAGAAATTAACAACCGATTCCCCTCTTGGTGTTGGGCTCTATAGTCTATACTATGTAGTTGATACCCCGCTGCAAAATAATTAACAAAACAGAACTTGTTGCTTTATCATAATAATTTATATTTAACACCATAGAAATTATTTCCATAAAATAAAAACAATAATGTTGTACGTAATACCTATAATTATAAATTCCCCCAAATTTAAAATGTTGAACTTTATTAATTAGTACTTTTTCCAAATATTTTATAATGTTTGTAGAACATTTTTCATCAATAAATAATTACTACGATTCGATTATTTCCGGAGTAAATTCTGTACTTCGGTATTTATAAAAACGTTTATTCAAAAAAAAAAATATGTATACTAAATACATACCTATACCTGTTACTAACAGTAAATGAATTGTAAGTGTATTGATATGTTTTAGAGATGAGAAAAGAAGAATTTATCATTCAAGGACAAACATAAAAATTTAATAAATAATTGTAATTACTAATTAGTAAAAGTCTACCTACCTAATTATGTAGTATATAATATTATGTAAAACAGTAACGATTGGTGAAACATAGTACCTATAAACTTACTACTTAAAATAGTACAATTACTCAAGTTAATACTAAAGAATACATTTTAATTTAATATTTCAAAATTAATATCATAATACGAGTCACAAATATATTATTCAATTAAAATTCAATAAAATTGTATTTATTATTTCGTGATAATAGACACATCACACATAATTTGTTGTAGAACTCAATAATTACATTTCAAACTGTTATTGTTATGTTATTGTTGAAAAAAATGTAAACCATAATACGATGTAGATATATAAATTGAATAATTGTTACCCAATGTGTCTAGTCGGACCGTAGCTTAGACCCAATCTACTGTTATGGCATAAATTGTACGCATTTATTATTAGTTTTTACATAATATTATTGTTATTTATTAGTTATTACTTATTACCAAAAAAACTAAGAATTAAGAAGTTAATCAAACTATTTTATTTAATTACATCAAATTAATTCCCAAGCCCACGCGGACACAAAGCTTCGTTATTACTTATTATTATTATTTTTTGTAGAGGCATAACGGCAAGTCATATTCTACTTGAAACGGTTAGAATGCAGGCATCATTACCTTGCCACCTAGTGTCTAAAAAATGCTTCATTATTTATTTAAAATTTAACTATTCGACAAATGTATTTACGTCATTAAAAATCACGTTAAAAGTACAAAAAAAATGACCTAGTATAATAAAAATAAAATGTTGAGCACGTAGCTAATCTCAATCTGCCTCAACGTAGTAGAACATTATGATCAATTATGATCAATTATATTTGACAAGATATGATTTAATATTTTTTAAAAATCAATAGCCAAAAATATTTTTTTTTAGGTTTTTATTTTATCTTAAACTCCTCAGTGACTTAAAAATATTGGACCATACCATCATTATTTATTTATAATACATTTTGATCATTATTTAACTGTCAACTTTCAAACTCATTGTAAATAGAAATGAGTTTGTGGAACAAATTACTTATTAGATGTTTTTATTTTTATTTTCTGTTTTTTTATTACTCAGAATAAACCAATGTATATGGTTCCAATCTAGATTCCAATGCATAAATAACGAAATTCAAGTTCATAAAAAAACTTATTATATTTTTTATTTTCCGGGATTTAGAAGTTGATTGAAAAAATTGATTTACGATACCCCTTATCACCACTATGATCGCTCCGTGGATGATTTTTTATTGAACTATGAAAAACAAACGAATTAAGTCGTTATCCGTGGCCAGTACATAACGGTTTCCGTTCAATACATAACATCCAACGTTATCGCAATTATCACGATTCTCAATAACAATAACAATAACAGCAATAATAACAATAATAAAAACAATAATAATATTAATTATTCTTCTTCTTCTTTCTTCTATTAATACAATATTATCTTAATCACTTCCGAAAACATTCATAACGATGATTGATAGTTGAGAGATACCCAGCGCACAGTGGCAACCCAATGTTTCAATGTACTCACGCACATACACACACACACATACACACATACACATGCACAGACACACACACACACAACAGTGCGAGATCTATTTTGACGGTCTAGCTTTTTACGAACTAATCGCAAAAAATGAGACAACAGAAAAAAAATACCTCGGGGTCATGAACTCGTGAGCTAATGCTCCACAAAACTTCATACCCACCCACCCACCAACCCAAGCATTTCGTGAACTTAACCTATTTAATCGATAACGAACGGAAACAACTCAACTAAGTACTTACTTGGATGGAATCGGCCGACACGACTTCGCCGCCCAGCTCCTGGGCTAGCCTCACACCGAGCTTCGTCTTGCCCGTGCCCGTGCACCCTACGACAGCGAACAGCGGTCGATCCTTCAGGCTCTTCGAATCCATGTCCTGGCGGTCGAGGCGAAAAGGGCGACGAGTACGGCACAGTGACGATGTCGACGCGAATCCCGGATTTTGGGCCGCGGCGGCGGTGAACGCGACGGAATTATTGCGTTTCGGATTCGCGAAAACCTTTTTCCAAAACATAACATAACCTCAAACACGTGCAATGTCGTTATCGCTTCGCGGCGTTATCACGGACGTACTCTGGCTCGGCGGCGATGCGGTCCGATGCGATGCGCTCCGATCGGCTTCGCCGGACGTTAGGTTGGCAGCCTGCTACGCGCCGCCGACCGGGCACTCACTCTCGCGCTTCCCCCACAACGCGCCGCCCGAATTTACATTGACGCCGCCGGTCGCGTCCCGGCTTTCCCGCGCAATCCGCTAGCCGCAGTCTACACACACTCTCTATGTGCCCTGCCGCCTTATGTTTTATTCAAATCACTTGCGGTCCGAGATTTTTAAATTAAGGGTATAATATGTTTGTACGCTCTTCGTGCTGTCGTAGAAACCACTTTCTCACTCATTGTCTCTCTCTCTCTCACTCACTCACTCAGTCACTCATTCCCACCCTCTCTCGTTGATCCAAGGGTCGACGGGGCCCATGTTATTATTTAAGTCTCAAATATTATGACTATAAATATTTACCGAAGGTATACCGTAAACATACGCCGCCAGGACCCACAGCCGTCCGCACAACAATATAATATACGATTCCAAACGATCATGACGTGCACACAGAAATTATTTACACACAAATACTTTTGTGGAATTTAAATTAACAATTGTTAGTGGCCGTCAAGGTATATTCTCCTCCGATATAATTCACACACGCAGCTCCCCCGTATTGTGAAGTTGTAACCTATAGACAGTGGTATACATTATAACGCATTAATAATAATATATTCGTACGAACTCAAAACAAATTACAAGGTGATCGTTATATTATACATTGATAACCGACTAAGTACCTATGATTTAGTTTGATTTATTTGTTCACTTATGACTTATACGAATCTGGTATCTATTAATATACATACACAATATTTTTCTTGATTATTGGATATTCAAATGTTCCATTGTTTAAACAAATATAATATAACTTCTTAAAAGTCATTATTTCAAATGTAATAATATAATATAGTTGATATATATTATAATAATATATCAGAACCGATAAAGAAGACGACGATCTACCTACCTACATTTTAATATTATCGACTAAATTATTCATATTATACATATAGTTTATTATCATTGATATTAAACTAATGGATGTGGCATTGTTACAAATATGTTGGCCAACACAACTGATACTATTGTTAAACCACGACATTATTGCATCTTTTTTAATTCTTGTTTGAAATATATTCGTTTCTTAATCGCCCGGAGCGTTTCTCTTTCCGTTTTATTGGCTAAAAAGCGTATGTCTATATTATTAAATCGAAGAAAGACCATAGAAATGCCGTATCAATGTTTATTATAGTGTTCAAATTATGAATCATACGAAACGGCGACAACGCATACTCAATGGCCAATACTCATACTTGTTTTACTGTTGTAGTTAAAATCATAAATCGCCATACAACGCGCTACCCGATAATTATAGTAGTATGCTTAACACAACTACCACGACTGAATATTTACTCAGATTTTACACACGTATTAAATTTAGATACCATAAAACCGTTATCATTTTCGTAGAGGTGGCAACTGCCCATTATACTCAAACGCAATTTATGCGCAATGAAAGGCTGATCCAACAACACCGCCTAATTCTCAATCTGTATTCTCTTTTTTTAGACAATATTGACACAAATTGACAAAACAAAACATGTTACTAAATGTTTTAAACATTTAGGTAGGTACCAAGTAGAAGGTGCATAGTAAAACTATGATTTGTTTTAGATTTAGAAAACAATGGTACATTACATATTAATTACAGAAGACCGGTGAATACGGCAATCATTTTTAGCTTAAACTAAAAATTAAAATGTGTTTAATATTATAGTGGGGCTCAAGCCTTATACACTCAATACTCGTACCAGGGACCTGGCAATACTTAAATGAAGTCCGACAGTACGACGTAATTCTCGGAAAACTGACTGCTCGTTTCAACGGACCGGAAGTGATGAAGCTCGGTGCAGGTTACTCGTACAACTGCAGTACACACTACACAAGTACAACTTCGTAGACGTACGGTAGCGATGCCAAAACATGGTTTGAGAATCAAACGACCACATAAAAACGAATTGATCGAGATAGGACGTTAGACAGAGATAACGTTTACCAAAGTTCAACCAACTACAATGTGGACCATCACGGTCGAGTCAGCCAATTTTATACACCGTGATCGGAGCTTTCCACGAGCCCCCGACAGTAGAACTTCTTTGGAATTTTGGCGATCACGCTACCGGAAGATTGTCATTTGTCGCCAAACCGATCCGGTATCAGAGGTTGTCGAATTCGATATGGTTTAACAAAATTCATAGTATCTAAAGTATATTTTGTAATTATACAATGTAATCATTATTTATGATAACATTGTAGTATTTTTAGTCCATATTTTCGCCTTAGAATATTGCAAAATATAAGAGGCACTATCATAGAATTATTCTGTTTCATATACAAAATAATTACGGTTATAATACGGTTTATATCCCAACCACTTAGTTGATTATTTTTAAATAAAATTCGTATTTAAAAACGTCGTGTTCAATGCGGTATAATCCTGTAGAAGCATTGATTATTACATCTTATTTTTGTACACATCTAGAGATAAATGTCAAAAATTCTAATTTACCATGCCAGGCATGATGTGTGTAATGTGTGTGATAAACAAAACAAAAAATCACCTCCCTTTCAATCCACTTAAAACAGCACTATTGTTTGTAAAATTATTTAATAATACAATATGTTTGCAGTGTATTTTATGCAATAATTGAAGTAGGTACTGTAATAAGTACCTATAGATACACATGAACAAATATTAAAAAAAAAAATAATAAATCTGTACATGTAGTATAATTAAGTACAACGATATCCTTGTAAATTGTAATCCTGGATGCAAGACGTGTTTTATGTGTTGGGTAAGCATTATATACGATGTGACGTATAGTAACCCTAGTTAAAGCAATGAGATTAAATCTATTTTTATAATGAGAAATACTAAGTGGTATATCGTAACCCGGTAACCGTATATACAATGTGTGGTTTTTAAAAATAGTCAAACATAATATTTAAAATAAAATATTTACAGATAATCATAAACCAAAATAGTTCAGTTAGCTACAATGAAATATACATTTTTTACTATTATTGACATAATATTATGTCAATAATAGTAATTCAAAATAGAAGATAAGTTCTGTATTCTGAGCTCCAGGTAAAGTTCTGAATTGGAAATGTTAAACATTTCACCACCTCGTTAATAATACGTATTATACATAATAATATAATGGTTAAAGTTTGACCAATAATTTAAAATAATAATTTATTAATACAATTATTTTTATTTTAATGCATTTTAATATAATATTTATATCTGTTTACTATGCAATAACATTGATGTATTTTCCAATGTGAATTTGATAATATTATTTAATATTATCAATGTCTTATGTAGAGTTTTGTGCATTAATTGTTTGCACCTACATAATTAAAGCTTTATATACTACCCAATCATTTATATACAAATTAAATATTTAAAAAGATAATATATAATATTCATACATATTTCAAAATAAATTGTATATAAATGGAAAAACTTAGGTAAAATCCTTGAAATTTCAATTCAATTTTATGGTAAATTCTGTATTTAGAAGATATAAATACCTCCTACAATAACAACGAAACTATTCAATGTTATCATATACGCACAATTCAATCTTAAATTTAATCTATTCTGTGATGTAAGTATCATGATAATGTATAAAACGGCATACAAGACGTGTACTCATACTATGATAACTCTTATAGATAATACGGTTTCGGATTGCGGTTTAAAACGAGCGTATTTTTAGAACCTGCGAAATGCGGGAAATTATTTTAGATTTGGAAATATCAGAACATTCAATTTGTCTATAATATTATTAAAAGTGTTACCATAATATAATATACCTAATAATATGAAAACGTGAAACTTTTAGCGCAGTCCATTGTTGGGATCTTGTGTTTTTACACGTGCATACTCATTACACATCTAAACGTGGTCGGGTACCTACATGTGACAATGCTACACTATGTACATATCGTATAGTTTTGGCAACCATAGAATAAAATATGACCTTGACGAAATATATTATAGACGCATAATATTATGTCACGCAATGGACGGACGGACGAAAAGCCCACCGAAGGGACAAACACGTGATTTCTACGGAAACGCGAATCACATGTTTGGTGCCTACCGACTATAATGCGCACACCGAATGTTAACACGATTCAGGAGAATATTATCGAATGCATAGCTCCACTCTATGCGAGCATAGGTCCAGGTCGTTCGACGGAAAGTTGGGCGGGCGGATACGGTGAGTGGGTTTCAAAGCCCACGGGACTGTACATTTTTAAATTTTTTCGCACGTATAACATTTTAACGCGCAATAAAATTGCTATCGTGAAAAAAAAACGAAGGTTATTGTGAATGTTATGTATACATGTATGAACACTATTTTAATTATTTTTAGAGATAATAATAATTTCTAATCGAAGCAAGTACCTACTACATAATATTAACGCAAATACGCGCCAAGGCCCAAGGTACGTATAGGCTGTTTCCTATAATATACCCAAGTACATTATTAGACAATAATATTTATTATTAATCATCGAGTGGATCTATAAGTACGTACACATTTCGCCGGTTCAGTCGTATAGATCATAGTATAATATCGTTGTGATCAAGTCACGCATCATAACGCCACCAATGGGCTTCAACGGATTTGCAAATAGGCTTTAGGACAATTTTTTATTGCGTACTCATCATAGTGAAATAATTATTAACACTCAACATCATAATATTATACTTATATAAATATCCATAGAAGTTTTTGTATTGACTATGTGCTAAAGAATTAATAAAAAAATAATACAAACACAACCGTAATAAAACTATGTCTTGTTGCAGTAAAAATATCAACAAGTATACGACGTTCATTATAAATGGCTCGTTAATCAAACTCGTTTAATGATTACTACCTATGTAGCTATAGAAAACTTAAAAAAAACAGCTGTGAAATAATAATAGTTATATAAATAACAAACATGGAAGTATTGTGTCCAGACAATATTTTAAATAATGTAAATATTCGATAAAATTTAATTTCTATTAGCAATTTTTCGTTATTCTGTTGAATAAAAAATATGTTTTTCTTTTTTATTCATTATTATTTATAGACAGTGCTTAAAAAAGTACATTATTTTTTTCAATTTTAATCAAAGTTTTAGTCGTTAACGGAATTTTTAGAGAGCCTTCGTATACCTAAATGTTACCCTAAATAACTTAACTACCTATAATATTATGTTAACAATTTTATATGTAGGTAACATAATTATTATTATTGTACGAAAATAAATAACTAAAAGTGAAAAACACTACGGAAATTATTGTAAATAAAGAAAAGACAGACATAATATTACACATATGTATAATAACACATATAGCTTATTGTTTTCTCTTAAAAGAATGTTTTATTTTATCCCTCTAAAGCTACGCCGTCATATAAGTGCAAGTAATATCGTAAATTATTACAATACAATACGCATTTTAATTTAAAGAAACTTTTCCGTGTTCAATGTTCACTTTATTATATAGTTATAATTTTTCAATGTTACAGTAATAGTACTTAGTAGTAATCACATGCATTGGTTTTAAAAAGTATGAAATATAATTTTTATAGATAATGAAACTATATTAAAATATAATATGTTAGCTATATGAATAGTTACTATTATTTTTTTACGTGCTTATACTACCTTACTGTATCATACATGATGTGTTTAACATAATTTTTAATGTTCAAAATAATTATTGCTGACCATAGTTATCTACATTTTTTGAATTAAAACGTAGGTAATGAATACCAACTGTGTAGTGTGCACATGTAAAATGAAAACGTTTTGTTTTTATTAAATTAACATTTAACAGTTATAAATTGTAATAGGTAAGCAACTGTTAAACTGTAAACGGTTAAAAATAAATAATTGGGATTTTTAATATGTACAGTAATGTTTGGGTGTCAGTCATCGCCTTTTTGAAGAGTAAAAATATTTTCAATTTAGATGGAGGTTTCTGGTAGTTGAATTAGTTCATAGTTAAAAAAAAAGAACAGACATATTGAGGTAAAACTCGTTTTTGACAAAATCTCTTTTGTTTTTAGTATGGTAGTCACTCAAAAATGAATAACCATGTACTGAATTTTCAGAGTAAATATTTATTTTTGCATTTTAGAGACTCGATATAAAATTTTAAACATACAAATAGTCATTTTCAAAATATTTTGGATTTTTAGTGCAAATTGACGACAATTTAAATTTTAAAATTCTATACTAGATTTGTTTGATTTATAAATTATGATAACATTTTAGGTTTATAAGTCAAACAACTTTGGAATTTAATAGAACTCTGCTGATAACTTATGAGTTATTGTTGCAGAAATTAAAAACTATTAAAAATTCTGTTACAACTTTACTTGTAGGCGTTTGAATTTATAATTTTGACAAACTTGTATATCTAGACGAATAATAAGTAATAACGAATAACAATTGTAGTTCCTATTTACGCAGTACCTACTGACTTTCATTTGATTTATTTATTTTTTGTAATAAGTTAATGACAATAATATATACAATGTCACAATGAATATATGATATAATATTATTATGTGATGTATGAGATACAAAAATTAATTTAACATAACGTGTTACTAAAAATTAATAAATTGTTACGTAATAGAAATGTACAAAAAAATATAAAATATACTTAGAAATAGAAGCCGAAAAGCCGTCTCAAAATCGTTTTTTGTATATGCGATGATTTATCATTGAATTTAAATTTAACGCACCCAACCTACTCAATTACGAGGTACAAAGTACACTCAAAACAGACACTACACAACAGACCAACTTCCTCGGGTTTTTTTTTTGTAGTCGATCGATTATCGATATTTTCCGTAGCTTAACACATAATTTATGACCTAGTAAATCATTATTACATGTTGCAGGTGTAAGGTGTATCCATAACAAGTGTATTATTATTTTATTACACCAACACAATATGGCATATAATCAGGGCCTGATTATACAGTATAATATAATTTTTATATACAAATGATAACAGTATATTAATATACTTAGTGTATACATAATAATATGTAGTTCACTCCTGCTGTATAAACATTACGTACTAATTATATAAATATAATACTAATACATCATAGAAGTATATCATGGAAGTAATCGTTGTCTTGACTAGGTAATATACCTTGTATGGCTATAAACATACACTGTTATGATCTTAACTTTTCGATGAAGGTTTCTGGTAGGAAATTGCAAAATCTAGTTGGTTGGTACTTTGGGGGTTAAAAGTAGAAAATTCCCAATAACTATCCTTTTTTTTTTATTTCTATATTTTCGATATATATTTAATCAGTTTTAACAGTTATAACGTTTATATTCTTAAATACTAATTAATTGCCACATTAATATGTTTGTATTTACTTTTTAGCATTTCCAATTAAAAATACTTTAAGAGGACGCTACATTTGTTGTTTCCATCACGTAGTGAGTAACATAGGACATTTTTCTCTTATAGGCTTTTTATTATATTTAAATTTTTTAAGCGAATTATGAGAATTTTAAAATTGTTAATTGTTTGTACCTCTTACATTCTCATAACTCACTTTGAAATTAAAATATAATAAAAAGCCTATGATATGATCTAGATAATAATCTTACCTTTAAATTTTATTAGAGGTCAATTCACTCTAATTTATTGATTAACGGAGCTAAACGTGATCTGCTAAGCTTAAAATTTGGTGTGTTACACACTTGAGAGATGGAGACAGCAAATGTCCATATAGTTTCCTCTTAATAAATAATCATATTAGTTGACATTATTTTTTCAATAATAAAGTGTAAATATAATATTAACTATAATATATTAAACAATAGTATACAATAATTTATCTGATTTTGAGATGTACATTGTACATATAGAAAGATAAATCATCTGCTGTTGGGTGTTGTTAGGATCGAGTGCTTCTAACAAAATACTGGGCATTTCCGATTATTGTCACTTGTTATCATAATATGTACGATATTTTTAGTGTGTTTCACAGTAAGGGACAAACGAAACTGGATATTAGGAAGTTTTCCCTCATCATGCGGTGTATTTTTTAAATATTATTTTCATTTATTTCATACCAGCTATACCTGCACAGCGTTGCCCGTATAACAAATTAAATGCCCATGAATTTACCCAAGGCAGCTCGCTATGTATAGACAAATATGTTTTAGAGTTGAGAATGAAAAAAAAATGAATAACCTAACCTAACCTGGAACTCAATAATTTACCTAGATATTTTTTTAATTACATTATATTTTATTATTATAGGTATTCTGTTTAAATTTGAAATATGAAATACGTGTAGAAGTTGTTGATAAAGTTCAAAGTTGTCTATAATAGACAGGTCACTGGCAGTAGAGGATCCAACGATTGGCAAATGCTGACGCCCCCACGCTTATATTTTGTTCTGATGGTGGGGGGGGGACCTAAATTTGAGCTAAAAGGTTTTGTAAAATATATTTATGTTATAATTTTACGACTAGCCGATAAGTTTTGAGACCTCTTATGTTTTGCCAACCATCATTTCAATAGCCACTGGTGTGTGAAATAATTGTACATTTAATACCTGCTAAGGTATTTGATATTTACATATTATTAATTACGATTTATTACCTGGTGGTCAGTCGTCGATGTCGGATTATTTCTAACGATATTTCAACTAACCTCTAATATATGGTTTTATCCTCGACCTGCGACTACTTATCATACTATTATAAATTTAGATTTTAGATTGTATTCAGAGTTTTTACCGTACGACTTTTTTCGTTTCGGGCCACAAAGAATAACCTAATGACGAGATTTCGCTATATTTTTCCCTACCACATTATATTTTTGTGTATTATACTAGTTCCTTGCTCAATAATATATTATACTCGTTCTCGATGCCGTTCTAGACTTAAACGAAAACCCGAGGATGAAAGTAAAATTAAATTTCGATGAAAGCGTACAGTTTTGTAGCAGTCATGTACGTGAAGCATATATCTCACTACATAATATAGCGTAGTATAGCTACGTAAGTATAATAATACTTTTGATTTTGACCCTGTTCGTCATCTCGTGTAAGGTGTAGCTCTTTTCTTCGAAATATATTTAACATTTAATAGTTTTGATAAAACTCGCTAACGAAAAAATAAAGTATTTATTACTAACGGTTATAATAATATATTATACCTAACTATAGCAACTACTGTGCAGTTTTCGTACCGATTTGAAGCGATCTAAAGCGATGTGTCTGGCTTCAATTATAGGCTTCCCAACAACAATAACGTCTTCGTCACCGAAAGTTGTTTCTGTGATAGTTTTAATATTTGGCCGAAAACCGGTTTGGTTTTTAGGAATAACTCAGGAGCTCGTTAGATATTCTAATTTTCGCACTTATGAGGAAGTATAATTTCTTTGTACGAGCAAATCTGGCGGTCTGTATTACATAACGTTATAATATTGTGATGATTGAGTGTGATAACTGATCAGACCGCAAAAGTAACGATTTTTAAGCAAACCTATTTGACTAAATTTTGTTAAGAAACTAAAAACAAAAAAAATCGCAGTAAAATGATACGAAAAAAGTTTAAAAAAATTATCACAACTTACAAGCATAGGTATACTAACGACTTTCGATTACGAAATGTCTATTCAAAACACGTTTTCGTATTTCAGCGGCAGTATGATTTTTCAAATGGTCGTTGATCAATAATTATTTGTGTTGTGTTTGAGTTAATACTGAATACCTAGACCTGGTTTTTTTTTTTTGTTAACATCCCGTATGACCATAAATATATTTTATGTTTAAAAAAAAACTAAAGTTATTACATTTTTTTTTTTTTTTGTCAATATTATTACAAACAACAACAGAATACTCCCCCGGGGCCTCATCGATTCTTCCTGTATATCAACTTCGATCACCTCGTCGAAGGTTTATATATTATATTAAAGGTATACGTAATTAGTACGTGACTGTTACCGCTTTTGAAAAATAACGCACCGAGCAGTGAAGTTATATACTCATCGGTTCACCAACAAAATGTCGGTGTAATGCTAGTCTGCTAATATTATTAGAAACGCGATAAAAATAACCTATTATTATGATTAGAAAAACATTTATTGACATTATTGTAGTATTCCACTAGATACTGTGCATAATATCCAATATTGCAGACGACCGACAGCTGGGCGATTAAACAGAGGCCAATCATATTTTATGCTCACGAATAAACCTAAACAATCGGGGTTGCTCGACTTGTTGACGTAATCGCATAATTAATAGGCATTCGATAATTTAAGCCGTACAGAGGAAATCTAACAATTGTATTATTATAATGATAATTTAATATGTAGGTACACCGGATACTCGTATTCCTGAATTTTATGATTAAAACAGTCATGTACGACCATAATGTGAGTGGACGATTTGGTGAGCACTTATGCTTATATCACTTTTCTTTTGGAATAGCTGATAACTGTTATGTATTTGGCGCATAACTACGGTATTTCATTATAACTATCGAAATCTTCTACTATATTGTATGTCGGTCATGATAAGCTGTGTATGGTAAGCAAAATAACGAAAACACTATATTGTAAGAGAATGTCAGCGCAACATATTTGTTTTCTCTCTCAGACCCACGCTCAACATATCAAATGTATATGCAGCAGAACCAACCATCAGTTGTTACTTTTAATACTACTAATATTAGTGTTAATTCACTTATTATCAAACTTTGAGCTAAGAACATCACTTGTGCCCCTGCGTAGGTTTTTTTAAAGATATTTTAATTTTTATACAATTTGTAAGGATTTTTAAATTGTAATAATTTACATGCCTATAACTTAAATACATAAAAATTAAAAAAATATAAGTCAGCCAACATAAAGACACTGGTAACGTATTTAACATAAAGTTTGATAATAGGTGAATAATCACTCAAATGTTAAAATTATTGACACAGGGTTGGTTCTGCTAAACGTAAATTTGTTATGCTGCGCGTGGGTCAGAGAGAGTGGAAACAAATAATATGCTGACATCTTCTTAATTGATAACTACCTTCGTATAAGTAATTTTACAAAAATTTTAAATTTCTCAGATAACGAAACAATAATAATTACAACGCCATGACGAATATACTGATGTGGCAAACTGCAATTTATTTTAATGATATTATACGCTTATAATTAAATAATATTTAAACATTGTAGTAATACACAGTGTGTTAAGTTAGCACTGATCATTGTATTGAGGATATAATATGAATAAAACGAATATATTATGCTTGTTTCGAAAAAGAAAAGTAAAAAGGTCATCGCTGCGACTACCTATATTATGGTCTAGAAGTATTTTTTTGATTTTACAAGTTCACACGAGACTTAATCTCGCGACCACATGCCGACGGATGTGCCGAAATCCAAAATATTATTAATAATCTCTAATCAGTAATTACTAATTTGTATAATCCGCGGGTAATAGCTACTTTCGAATTTTGTGACACGCATAACGTATTATTTATGAAAGAAAATATCAAATATTGTTATTTTTGTCTTAAGTCGCATTAATATATTATATCCATAACTTAAGTATAGGATTGTTGGAACATATATAATGTGTCTAGTATAAATTACAAACTAAAACGAATGAAAACATGTTAATGATACGTTAATATGTGTACAATTACAATGTATCTAGGCTACTGAATGGCAGGTGGAGATTACAGGAGATGGGAAACAAAATTCGGAATAACCGATGAATTTCCCTGCCACGATCGACATATCTTGACGGTGGCGTCCCTGACGATGTCAGCGAACTGATATACAATTGTAAAGACATATTATCAAACTAAATGGAAAAATAGTCCATTCACAAAACTTAGAAAAAGTACACTCACAAAACTGAACTAAGCTTTTGAGCAATAAATACACAATTTAATTATTTTTATAACCATTAAACTTATACCTGGGAATATTTTAAAAATTGAGTGTTCTTGGAATTAATGTGACAAAGAGATATTAGAGTAACAAGTATTCCTTCTCAGCGTTCAAGGACGTTTTAAATAACCATCGAATGTTATGATTCCTAATGAATTATAGAAAAAAATGAGTTGTAACTAATATTGACAATTAATGATAAGTCAAACGACATTTGACTCATCACAATATTATACGAATTAATAGAGTGTAATAAATAAACACAATACAGCATTATATAATAGATATAACCTGCAGCAATTATACTTTGAAATATTGGAAATCAATATATCATATTACAATTTATAAGTAAGTAATCGCATTCCTTATAAGTAAATGGAATAGATCTTTATATTCTTGGACCACAAAAGCTTAATTTTGACGTTTATAAGGAACGAAATATTTAACCTAAACTTATATAATTGATCAAATTAGTCAAACTCACATACAATCGCGTTTATTTAATTCAATAACTAGAGTAAACACGACAATTATAATGAATTATGATTGATGGGGTAGCTGCACGTCCGTAGTGAAAAAAAAAAAAAAATAAAACCTACCGCAGGAGTTGACGCAAATTACAAGGGTGCATAGGGTGCTTAGCCCTTATCCCGACTCTTTATTATCTTAAATAATAACTAAGAATGTTGGATGAGTAACACTAAGGGTCAAGACAGACTATCGGCCTTATCGATTATTCTCTCATCGAAAGACACACGGTTCACAATAATGACACTATATTAAGTCAAATGTATGCTGAAAACAAGAGTACATTGTAATTACATTTCTATAACAATAATTATTACTTAGGTGTTAATAAATACAAATAAATAAACTTTACACAACGTGTTATGATGTATCGATTTCAATATATAGTTAGTTTTATTTTATTAATAAAGAGATATCAAATTTAAATTGCGAAGGAAACGGTAAGGTAAATGATGAGTGTGAGGGGCAAAGCCCTTTATAACTTGATATTGAAGCTTGCTACTATTTATATTTCGATTGAAGCACTATAATTACTGTTCGTAACATATTTTGGTCCGTACCCGCGTATTAGGGGGGGGGGGATTTTTATTTATTATCAATAGATGAACTTCTATCGATAATATTAATAATAATAATAATAATAATAATAATAATAATAATATATTATTATAATTTATAGTTTTTGTTTTCGAGTATTATTAGTTATTACTTATGGGCACACCGCACACGGTTGTCGGTTGAAATTGTACACTATAATCTCGTGTACTTATATATCTACAAACCGTACGCCAATTACTCATCATTCATCACTAATCGCCCAGCAGAGGCGTGCAGTGGGTATGCGGTTGTATACATAATATGCACAACTGACTGAATGTTGGAATATTTTTGGTTAGGTACGTCAGTCGTCATGTCATTAGTGGCGGATCTAGGATTTGGGGACAATATTTTTTTACAAAAAACAATATTTAATACACTGGTATTTATAAAAAAAAAAACACTATTATTAGTGATATGTATAAACTAATTTTATATTATTAATGATGTCATGACATATTGATCTAATTGGCTACATGGTATATAAGATGTTACACGCTTTCGGTTGACTTATAAATAAGTACGATTGTACAAAGTATGAAGTAATATTATTTATTAAACGTATATCAAAACGAATTATATTATTCTGAAACCTAAATCATAAACGTACAAATGCGTTGGTGAAATACATATTTTTTTAAAATGTTGTCACTCAAAAGTCATACGCTTCAATTATGAATTATGCTAACACAGTAAAATGGACCATGTTGAGGTCTCTCTAGCCATCCCCCTACATTCGTCACAAAAAGAGTTATCCCAAAAAAAACGAAATACACAGCGAACCGTTTCAACCTACTAGTCCAAAACTAAAATGTCAAACTACTAATTTCGGGTTGTGCTCGCACAGTAGGTATATCAGTATATGACTTAGGCTAATAACAGTGCCTAAATCTGTATTCATGTCGAGATCACATCGTGCTATAATAAATAAATAATATTCTAAATAGGTTAAATACGTTACTGTAATCGACCGTATTCGCTCTGAACAATGTTATCACTGTTGTAGGTACCTACCTTACGTAATATTTTATGCAATTATGCGCCATTTCTCGATGGTTTTGAAAATAAAGAATGATACAGGAATGGTTACTATTTTTTTTTATCGCCACGACATTGTGTCGGATGTCGTATTGGAGTATTAATCGTTATTGGAAAACAAGGATTCCACGTATTATATAATGTACTCATTATTATTATATTTATTTTTAGTAGTTGGTATAAGTACGTGGTAAACAATACAACCCATAGCTGACGGTTCAAATCGTTCAAATTCGCTTGAGTGTATGTAAAACAGTTTTCCGAGATAGTATATGTATAATATACTTAAACATTTATACGGTAGTAACAATTATTGTAATAATAATAATATAAACACGAACCAAATACGCCGAAGAGCGATGATATCATTTCTTGAAATATATTGTAATCATCTATTTTCTAATACTTACCAATACGAATGCTGATCCACAAGTCAATACGTATTTTAGATAATGCGCTTTATTTGAGACGTTTGTCGTTGGCTTGAGTTTTCGTTAATTTCTCGTTGACTTAGAACGTCGGATTGGAATTTATTTCGAAAAATCCAGCTACGAAAAAGCCACTCGGTTATTATCAATAAGGCCGAGAGGAACATAATCACCAGCAAAACATATTTTATTAAATCACCGACGATTTACCAAATTATTTAAGGATCAAGACGTATGTCAAGTGAATAAAATATCTGTCAATATTCGTAGTACCTATTGCTATAGTCATCACGATTTGATTTTCAATTATTAGGTAGGTACCTAATACCTATTTGAAATTCCGTTAATTACATATTATTGTATTGTACATTTGTAGTATTTTTGTACTGATGGTATGTTTATACCTTTCGAATACTTTTTTCAGTATTTTTTAGATTTAAGTATGATAAAATGTTTGTTTTTGAGAGAAGAAAATTTGACAAAAATACGAGGTTATTATTTGTGGGATTTGAAACTTTTACATATTACCTATATAATTTAATTATATTTTATGTGCACATAATAACATTTTCAAAATTGTTGGATATATTTTAATCTATTATTGCCTATTTACATACCTACCCTAATTAGTAATTACTATGATGGTAATAAAAATAAATTATACGATAAAATAAAACTAGTACAATATTTAGGCCAACAGGCCCGTCTCCACTCAGAATCATAATGATTTATTTATTGATCTTAAGCTTCGGCAACTGAGGCCATTAGCTGTAGTAGGATTTGTATTGTAGGTTTGTATTGTATATTTTGGGACGGTAGGGGGGAACACGTGTGTGTTTGTTTTTGGCAGAATTTCGAATGGGGCACCCGTAGGTTTCTGCCATGCCCCGGGGGTGGGGGATGGCAGCACTAATGATTTATTATTGAATTGAAATTTAACACATCCATTCAGAGGAGGGGTTACCTTTAGTTGCCCATATTTTTTCTATTGTTGATCGTAAATAAATAAATTGGTTTTCCACAAGAATGTCGACTATGATACTATCATAATCATTAGTCGTATAATAATATATATATTTTATACTTAATGTCTATTTTTTATCTATAAAATACAATACAAATGTAAAGACTGAAATACTGTATGCTATTTTTACTTTTATAATCTCTAAAAAACAATAAAATACAATCGTTCAACATTATGATATTCGTGATGATGGTATGATATAGGGTCGTCGTTATATGGTCACCGGGCATAAAATTGTATATTTTGATTTTTGAAGAATTTTAAGTACCTATTATATTCGTCCAATGACTGACTGCAAATTCAACGAATGTGGCAATTGCAAATCTATTCCAAGTGTAAAATTTTTAGTGACAAATTTTCAAAAAATATGTGTCAAAAGCATTTATTAATAATTTTTATGAAATGTATAGTTTTTTATCGTTTAAACGTTTTCCCAGAAAACTCTTCTTTAAATAAATTAATACATGTAATACTATACATCAACCACTATACCAGCGAGTGTAAGTTTTTTTCAAACAGTTTTTTTTAATCACAGAATAATATCAGCTATTATCAGTAATATGATTATTATATAGGAAACACTATATTATTATGATGGGCTTCGTCATTGCGAAAATTCCACTCGAATGGCTGATTAACAAAACCGATTTGATTTTTCCTAGCTCAGATATTATAATAATATTATCATAATGTAATGTAATGTCAGCGCTTTTTTTTTCGAACTGTGTGCTGGCATTCTAAAACATCTACGAATTTATATTAAACACAAATATTATAATATCGAAAGCGCACGCAGTGCTGCCGATAACGAATAACGCCCATTGGAGATAACTGCTGTCTGCCGTCTGTAGATTTTAATTAAGTAATTATAACTATTTTCGCGTCAGACGATGGCGTATTGACTATTAAGTAGGTACCTACGTATACACTATACATACTTTACATCGAGTCTTATCATTGACGAAACAAACTAAATCGTAGACTCGCTAATATAGGGCATACAGAATGTCTGTCGACCGTATACACATAGATGAGGTACAAGCACTACAAAGTGATGAAACTTTTGCCCTCGCATACCATAATATTAGAAATACCTGCTCCACCAGCCAAACTTTACGACCTCTATCAACAAGACTACCTACATCATGAATCATAAACGAGTATATTTCTCCTAACTTAAATTAATAATTCAGCTTTTAACATTTTTAGGTGCGTGTATAGTTAGTTAGTCCTAAAATTTGGCTAACCATCTATTTTACGTACCTACATGTTTCAAGTGGGCAACAAGAATATTAAATTTTTTCGTTTTCTCGAAGTACCTGAAACCTAAATGAACGTCGCTTGAATTCGTTGCTTAAATAGTGATAATTTAAAAAAAAAATGTTTCTGACAACACCACGGTGAGACTGTACTACGTCACTCTGTATTCAATGCAACGCGCATACACGTAATGATTTCGGATTAAGATCACGTTCTGATAATATTGTAATATGCACTAAATTAGATTTGCTTTTGTGTACGAGTCAAGTTTGGACCCGATCAGAAAACGAAAACATCAGTGCACCATCGCGTATTATACGACGTTCATAACGCTTTATATTTAGTTGGACATTTTCGGGAAACTCTATTTGCATACACGCGTTTATTATAACATATTTTATACTTATACAAAATATGCAAATGGCCAAAACTTTGAGTTTTTGATATTTCATCGCCACGGGAATATTGTGGAAACGTCCACCCGCCTCACAGCCACTGTTGATATCGCAAGGCGCGATAACTGACTGAATGCTACGCGAGTCACGACTGATACTTAAAACAACCACTATATTATACTTATCTACTTATTTTCATAAAATATTGTGTTACATATTTATTTTTAAAATTAAAATTAAAAGCCAAGGCGGCAATATATATATATACAGAGGTTGTGAATCGCCAAGTAAAATAATATTTTATACGAAAAGTAATTGAAAAATACATTGTAACAGGTATATTAAAGATTACAATAAAATCAAATTGGTAAATAATGACAAAGAAGAGAGAAAAGAGGTTAAAAAACAGCTTCAAATGTGTAAGTGATATTGGTGACACTAAGCATCTAGTGTAGTGGATGGATGGTTGTGCACAAGAAGATGTCCATAAGGAGTGGTGTGAATCGGGCCTTAAAAATGTGTACGTATTAGTAAGAATAATCTTGTATAGTGTTGGATAAAAGCATCTGTTGAGTTGAATAGAAGATACCTAAAAAAATTGTATTAATATTATATTATAATCTAATAATATCGAATTTGTTATAAAAATGAATATTTACTTGTTTATAGACTGCTTCAAACACTACTGAACCATGTTCATTAAAAGTCATATCAATAGATTCCTAGAGAATCTCTGAGTGTTGATACTTTATTTTTATTTTTTACTTTATTATTGATTATATTACTATTATAATTATTAGTATAAATATGGTGTATAAAAATGTTTCTAAATATATATTTTGTTTAAATAAACCTTAAATTCAAATACTTGTGAACACAATTACAATGATAACTTTTATGCTTTGCAATCACGATTTGCTTTTTTAATAATTCTGGGAATAGAGGTGTTGGATTTACGTCAGTTTTTAAGCATTCAGTGAATTCGTCTCCGGATTATTGTGTTTATATAAAAATATGTTCGGAATTAAAAAGTGGAAAATCATAAAATTAATCATTGTAATTGTGTTTATATTGAACTGAAGCAAAACTGCAAACCAGATAGAAATATAGATTTTCATTATCCCGACAAAGTAGGGTAATGCCCATCATCTTTCACAATAATATACAAATTATTCTGCGATTTTCACCTAATAAAACATAAGTTATGCAAAACACTCGTTTTTTACAATAAGATCCGGAACGTTCCAGCTGTCCGAAAGTTAATTGCATTTTAGTCTCTGGGTGTGCATTGTGGGTACCGTATCTAATGCGTGCCAGGACGGAAATGTTCGTCAAAATAATACTCAAAGATTGACGCCTGTATGCACACTGCACGTCCCACGAGGTCGGCTGCAACCGCGGGGGACGTGACTCCGATTTTCCTGGCAAAATAATATAAAAACGTACGACATTATCCGTCGAGTGTTTTACACTTTGTTATAATATTATATACTCGAAATACTATTTTGAACGGATGCAATCCATATATTATTATTTTATTAATTATTGACGACCAATGGCGTCAAGAACATTAAGTCTTTATCCACATTGGCAACGACTCACCCACTCACACATACAATTAAAACCTACCAAATTGCAGAATATTTTTTTGATTGCAAAAGAATTATTGATATTATTTCACAACATTCATAATATGTAGCCTATAACTTCCATTAATAATTAACAAATATCCAATACAATTAGTATACAATATAATATTATTTCCGCAGTTACCCTATTACATATATAGGTTCAACAATGCGACATGCGTTTATTACATTATATGCGACTCCTGAAGTAAATCAGTAAAATATACTAATAGTTGTATGATGCTAATTTATCAGTTTATCACACTGAATTAAAAACAACATGCCCATTACCCATTCTGCAGTAATGTTAATTTATTGATAGTTATGGTTCAAGGATAAAAATACTTTTACGACCTAATACAATATTTCCTACCCGCCTAAAATTACTTAGTGAAATGGCCCCGAAAAAATATGTTGAGTAAATATGTCTAGCTGTTGATGACCAACGGCCGCCTTATCGAAAAACATTGTGATGTGTATACCCATATAATAAGCATTGCGGTTAAATATTATAATATATTTTCGAGAACTACTTTATACTTTTCATCGGCATCATCGTCGATGCAAAAGTATTATAAGTGAATGTTACGAAATCGTTCGGGTGTTATATATCTGAAGAAGTCTGAACTCGTACTTGTGACTCTGCCGACTAGGTATACATATTCGAGAGGATTTACAACAATATATTTTATAACAATTAACAATTATTATTATTATTATTATTATTATTATTATTATATATATTGTAATCGGGCACTACAATATAATAGGAACTCTCGTTTCCCTTAAACAAATACACTCGATGGCAAACAGGCGTACACACACGGCTCACACACACACACACTACTCACACACTACTCACACACTATTGACACCAAGGTTCGTCGAGGTGTACATCGCCCGACGGCAGCGCGTAGTAGAAAATTTACGAATGAATTTCATCGGAACACCTAAGTATACATAATAATATACGGCGCTCATCACTCGTATATTATAATATAAACATTTTGAACAAATATTGCCTGGTTATATGCACATATTATTTTTACGCCCTCGATGACGACGGCGGACCGAAACGGAAAAACAAAATAACAATAGAAGTACCGAAGATAAATCAGCCGCAGTGGCACAAGCGCGATTCATCCAGCCCAACCAACACTCGAATGCGCATTATTACAAAATATAATATTGTCTTTTATTATTATTATTATTTGAACCCGATATCGGTACATTGGCCGTACACGTTAATACCTACGAGCTGCAGAAATCCTATCGTCATCGCATCACTGCGGTACACCCCGAGTTTTGCGATTACACGAACTTTTTTTCCATTCTGGGATGGATTTTATCGGGCACGACTTAAATATTAAATTTAATTACTAAAAGAAAAAACGGTATTTTTCGACTGATTTTTAACCAGTAAATGAAAACATAAACATCATGTTGAGCATGACCCAAAACTGCAGATTTAGTAATCTGCAGACTACACTAAATATATAAAGAGAATTATCTAATACGATTATCGATGATGATAATTTATAAACATTTTCATCTAAGTATACGCATATATATTTATAAAATCTATATAATATATTAGGGGCATTTAGTTTATTGTTTACATTTTACGATTTTCATTTTATTATATTTGAGCTTTATTTTTAATGATGAAAGGGGGAGTGTTTTTATTCTACTATGGTTTTTTCTACTTTGATATCTTACATGATTCCCTGTGATGACTAAACTCTAGTGACACTCAAAATGGGGTAAGGGGGCTTTGCGCCCTGGCTTATTTTACAATTTTGTTTGTAGGACTCTAGCCCCTGTAACTATGAAATGCTAGTTACTCCCACTAAGAGGAGGAGGAGGAGGATATTTTTAGGTTATTTTATTGGACGGAACATATCGCTGGAATAGTATTATTTAATATTTACAAATTTATTATTTTTACACTACGTTACATTATCCGGACGATTATTTTGGCGTAAAAACAATGTTATAATATTAGAACTTATAAGAAAATATATTTTGGAGATTCGTTCGTGCATTGAGTTCTTTTTGGCGACAGCATAATATTGTTGTGTATTGTTTTGTGAACACTCGACACGAGTCTCTCGTATCACTTCGGCTGCTACAGTGTTCGACAGTTGTTAAGGGTTTGAAATTTGAAAGTTTAGTTTAGTTTAGTTTGATTTCGTGGAATGTATTTAAACTTTAATTACCTATTCATTATAACTAATATATAACATGTTTCAAGACTTGAAGACACTGTAAAAGAAAAATTCTAAACTTACAACATGGCAAATTTTACGTTCACAATAATCCAATACACTCTCGTTAATTTAAAAATTCGTGTGAATTGACTTTTTATAAAATGTGATAGTGAGATTATCATTTAGGGCGTCTGGGTGGATTGTATATTATTGTTTTGATTTTGAAGCAATAATTACGATAATTTTAATATTTTCAAAAAATATTTATTTTTGAAGTTCAAATAACTTGATTCAAAATTAAAATTTCAAAGAGCCTTATAGAATCTAGAATCTAGATTATAGTGTATAATAAAATTTTGAATCCCGATCAATAAGTTTGTAAGCTGACTACGATATGTCAATATTCCTCATAACTTTTTCTGGCAGTAATTTTAAAATATGAAAACACACTAGCAACTTATTTGAATCGAAATTGGATGCATATAATATATGTATAATAATATCTTGTAAAATATATAAACAAAAATAGTGCGTTCTCCTCGAAAGATTTTAGTTATTTTGTGCTAATTATTCTAAAAAACTTTAAAATTTTAAGACACTCGTATAATATATGTACTAGTACCGCAATCCTTATTCACCTGACTTACTCATGGTACGTCGGTATTGCCTTATGAACTATGCCCTAATTGTTATTGGCAAGACTAAGTTCAATCTATTGAATTAATAAAATACATACTCGTGATATAAACTGTCTGTTTATCTTTTGAAAAATATCTTTATTTAATGACCTTGAGAACGATTCGCTGAAGAGACTACACTCCATTTTTCTTATTGTAATGGGAACGATGATTGTAAAATTTTCCTGTGAAAGCTCATCAGTCATATCATTATACTCATCACATATAATTTACATATGAACAAGACGTGATATAGCGAACATAATTATTATGTATACTTGCTACCAATAGCTCGCGCTTTTAGGTCAATCCATTACTTGCATGTCGGATTTGCATACCTATTTTTTTAAATTATATACTTAACCGATACGAAACAAAAAAAAAAAAAATGAAAAATTTCTATGGAAACAATAAATTCTTATAAGTTATAACATTCGTTGTTTTTTTTCTATGCGTGGGAAGTATTTAAATTGCACAGTATTTTTTTTATTCGTTTACTTTTAATCTTAGGTACATATGATTGTATGAATAAAAAATTGACAATTTTATGTGTCCGGCTAGTGAAGCACTTATTAGTTTTGCATACATTTATACAACATAAACATACTAAAAAGAGACAATAACCATCTTTCGTATAACGAGAACAATTTGGATTGTGAATTTTCGATCATTTTTCAAACTATTTATCATCTATTTAAATTTTAAAGCAATGAATTTTCATTAGTTTTAGTCTGTATAAAAAAAATAATAGAAAATATTTTAACTGACAATATTTTAACTTTTATCAGAACTAATAAATAAATATACATATTGTATCAAGAGTATTTTTAAAAAAATAACCCCTTACACTAGTTGACAATATATTTCTAATTTCTATGGATATTTACATAATATAGAGTTGACAATTTACCATCTCGAATTTCTAATACTGATAAGAATAATTTTCAAACGTCGCATTTCGATGTTTGATAAGAACACATATTAACGAACCATGTGAAAAATCAGATTATATTTTATAGTTGTAGACCAGTTGTACACTGCACTTATATAAGTCGAAAAATATATTTTTATGGCTTATATTTTACTAGATATTCAACGAAGTTAGATATTTTTATTGGCATCTACGTGATGAAATACCTGTAGTTGTAATTGTATAATTATTTTATTAAATAAGATAATATAAATATTTAGCCCAATCATTTATTATACTGTTTCACTTTTAAATTTTTATTACAAACCTATATAATATTATGTATGGGTACATATAATTTGATATTACGATGTAGGTGTGTATTCAAACCGTTCCTGTCATAATTTTAGGCGAGAGAGATTTTTTTTAAATTTCGTAAATTCTGCTCGGCGAGTTTCTGCAGGTACCTATCTACCTATATGCATAAGCCGTAATATCGGTACACATATTATATTAGTATTTATAATACACGACTGGTTTAATAGTTTCAATTTTATGTTTATATAATTTAAGACCCGGGAAAATTTATTATTGGCAATTACCATGGAATGCGTAATGCGTATACTATAATATTATATGGCCATTGAAATCGGTGCTAAAATAGTAAAATCGACGTTGCGAATGTACAGGTATTGCAGGTAGTAGTATTAGTAGTACTGCAATGCTTAGCAATATTTTGGCAAACGCTTTAAGGCACGGTTCACCTTGTGTGATTACGAACCACCAGAAATACTTAAAAATCGTGTGCAGGTATGAATATAATGCTATATGTAATATGTATATAGGTGCAGTATTTGTTTTATTTTATAGTATCATCGGCCACAGGCCTTATTCTGTACTCATATACTTTTGTACTTCGGTACTCAAATAATGTTTTAGTCATAGCTGATACGTTATAAGATGTGCTCAAGTAGAAATTTCCGATATAAAACTCATATTTGTCGTCACTCGTAGATATCTTGAATAGGCGCCTATAGATTCGTAAGTAAACCGTTAAAAAATAAATGTAATGTAGAACATTATTAATAGAAGCACATTATTATACCGTACAGCCATAGAAGTTCATGCAAACAAAATGTAATATATCAATCAAAATGTGCCCACACAAAATACATTTTTGTCGATCTGTGCACGTTTCAATATTACAAAATTAAGCGATTTGGTTTCAAATATGACCTGTTTCATACTTAAGTTCACAACAATTTCGGTAGACTACAAATATGAAAATCCAATTTTCTATACAAACTTAATAAAAAGTTTTATTTTTGAAAAATAGCTCTTGCCCGAAAACTCTTTTGATACATAAATATAATAATATGTTATAACCGGCTAACGCTCCTTCTCCAGAAGATAATTCGAAAATAAGTTTTGACGTTATCTTTATATTTTATTATAATCATTTTTTCTTTTTTTTTCATAAAATCAAAATGTTTACGCTCGTCACTTGAGACGATTTTCTCAGTAGACGCGTTGATTTATTAGTTTATTACATTATATTCCGTTAAAATAAACGGATGTAAACTTCCTGATTTCCACTATATATACTACAGCAGACAGAATTGTCAAGTGAAATGGTAATTAACAATTAACTAATAATTCCAAACGACATAAATTACAATTGCGTGTTACACAATATTATTTGGGCAATACATTTCCAAAAAAACAACTGTTGAGGCTTATTTAAAAAAAAAAAAAAACTAATGAAACATGAATTATTTTCTGTGCTTGTTATTTAGTTTGGAATAAACGGTCTATTTGCATAAGCTACAATTGACGTTTGTTATTCCTTTATTGTTCTGAAGCCGTTCTGTGTGTATAAATTATACGGATCAACAATAACACATAATCTATAATTTCAAGTGCTGTCACTCAATCCGGAAAAAAAAACCGACAAAACATATTTACGAGTAACACAGAATTTCGAATATTTCTATTGCGATTGTATTATATTATTATGTAATATAGGAAATATAGGTAAAACGTTACACAGTATATTACTATATATATCTATGGCATGTAGGTGATATTGTACAAATAATATTATTCATGTAGGGTAATGTTAGGTAGGTACCTATATATTATTATATCGTACATCCTGCATGCAGTTGACTGTCTACGCTGTTTGTGTGTTATATAACGAATCGTTTGAAAGTCTCCAAGTACGGCGGCTTTAAGATTGACGATCCATCTACGCTTGCGACTTGAATGCATATTTTCAAAAATATGCTGACAACAGTTATTTTATTTTACTATCAAAATTTTAAATAATTGTCTCCACCGAACAACCAGCATAATAATATCGAGTGTTGACTCCTCTGTCGGGGCATGCAGATCTAGGATATTGTTTGTGGTTGTTTTATTTTTATTTTATGTTTTTTTTTTTTTTTTTTTTTTTGGGGGGGGGGGGGGGTAACAACTTTTATACACATTTATAAAAAGAAACGTTTTCATTAGTTTTAACTATTTTAAAGGAATTTTATATTTTTTGGGTAATTATTATAACGTACGATAATAGTGTACGTGTAATTATTATGCCACATTATGCATATAATTTATATATATATATAGCATGTCTATTACATTTTCATGCATCCCGGCGTTAGTATATTAAGTTACTCATAAGTTGTATGTCACATGTTCTATATTTAGCATTTTAAATACCACAGCTAATGGGCTATGAGGGAAGGCAGACTGATCTGGCTCCCATAAAATCCTCCCGTTGCTTAGCGGTCTTACAACATGGTGAATTTGGGTTCAGCCTAACCGATTTTCAGTTGTTACCTATGATATTAAATTTATGAGTACCTATAAAAACATTACGACTTAAAAATGCTCATTCAACCGATTCAAAACTCAAGACGTCGTATGAAGAAACTAATTGATTTCGATTTTAACATCGACTCTGACAACACAACATTGAATCTACAGAACGCACATTTTCTGTAATATGTTGAATGTATATTAAAGTACGTAAGTATTTTATGGCCTTTTTTAAAAACAATAATTAGAATTTTTAAAAAAATATTCAGTATTCCCCGGTGGAAAGAGATTGCTCTAGATTTACCGAAAACGAATACCGGATACCAGTATCGTCATTTGAAACACCGCCAACCCATTTTCTATATGGATACGTCTTCAATCGATGCATTGCAGCAGAGGAATTTCAATTTTCCGACACGGACTTTAACTATAATATTATAGGTACATACAATTGGCCTCAAAATCACTGCATCCCCCATTCCCCTCCCCACAAGATCGGTAACCGCGGTACCGGAAATACCACATCCGCACGTTTTAAATATTATTATATTTAATGTATACATATATATAGTTACCCGCTACCGTATTATAATAGGTATATTGTATTTTCGCGATAGGCATAGGTATTACATATTATATTAT